>NW_028261394.1:31498287-31578287 GCF_051295495.1 Thamnophis sirtalis | reverse complement strand
TCCACCAAGCTATAGAAAAAAGGAAAATTCATGACTTCATATAATAATACAGAATAATACAGAGTTGGAAGGGACTTTGGAGGTCAGGTTTAACTCCCTGTTCAAGCAGGACACTATACACCATTCTGGACAAGTGATGAAGAAACTACTTCTAGAACCAAACCATTATGTTGATGTTCTCACTATCAAGAAATTTCTCCTTAGTTAGAGGTTGGGTCTCTGTTTAATGATCTTCCACCTGTTAATATTTGTTCTGCCTTCATGTAATTTGTAGAATTAGTCAACTCTCTCTTCTCCATGACAGTCCCTCAAATATTGGAAGACTGCTAGTCCTTCTCTTTGTTAGACTAGGCATACCTCACTGCAGTGGCTTTGCATTTCAGTGACCATTTCTGCATCACTAAAAGAAGCACTGTGTCATCGGGCAGATTTCCAAATCTTCACCAAGTGCGCCTTTATAGAAATAATTACTGTAATTTAAATAGAATTACACTAGAGTGGGTAATGCCATGTGCTTTCTGGCTACCAGTGGGTAACTTTGATGCCCTGACCTTCTTAAGCATCTATTCAATACCATTTGTAGAGCAGTGTTGACAACTGTTTAATTCAGGGTTAAACTGTCTTCAGACTCTGTTCTCTATTTTGCTTAGGAAGTTTAGCCATTTCTTTAGTAGGAGAATGCAAAGCATCTCAGATCATCTGGAAGCCATTGACAAGGCAAGCAATCCTTTAGCAGATCAATTTCACTCTTCAAGCTCTTAGATATGATGCTGTGTTTCATTTCAAAGCCATTATTATTATTATAAAATTGTATCACAGCGGCCAGTTGTTTCGCCGGATTTGGCATTCGTTACTAGTCGGGCCCCACCCAGGGGCCTAGGACGTTGTAACGTATTTTCGTAATATGCGTGCAGATCCAAGCAGTGCGGCTTTTTGCATTTGACTGATGGTGATTTTGTCAATTCTTAACTGTTTTAAATGTAATTCCAGTGCTTTTGGAATAGCACCCAGTGTGCCCATTACCACTGGAATTGCCACTGCTGGTTTGTGCCATAGTCGTTGAATTTCAATTTTTAAGTCCTGGTATTTTGCGATTTTTTCATGTTCCTTCTCAGCGACCCTGCTATCACCTGGTATTGCGATGTCTATGATTGTGACCTTATTTTTCTCAACCAGTGTGATGTCTGGTGTATTATGCGCCAGTATTTTGTCCGTTTGTATACAGAAATCCCACAAGATCTTGACCATCTGATTTTCGGTGACTTTTTCAGGCTGATGTTGCCACCAGTTTGTTGCTGTTTTAATATTATAATTTTTGCACAAATTCCAATGGATCATTTGTGCTACTGAATTGTGCCGCAATTTATAATCAGTCTGCACAATTTTTTTACAGCAGCTGAGTATGTGATCAACAGTTTCATCAGCTTCTTTGCAAAGTCTGCATTTGGCATCATCAGAGGATTTTTCGATTTTGGCCTTAATGGCATTTGTGCGGATAGCTTGTTCTTGCGCAGCCAGGATTAGTGACTCTGTTTCTTTCTTTAATGTACCTGTTGTTAACCATAACCAAGTTTGTTCACTGTCCACTTTATCTTTTATTTTTTCCAGAAATTGGCCATGCAGTGCTTTGTTCTTCCAACTCTCCATTTTTGATTTTATCACATCTTTTCTGTATTCTTGTTTCGTCTGTTGGGCCTTCAGTAGTTTTTTGTTCTTTACTTCAATTAATAGATGTTCTTGACTTTCTTTTAAATAATCAGCCAGTGCATGTTTTTCTTCTTCAACTGTTTGCTTCACTTGTAATAATCCTCTGCCACCTGATTTTCGGGGCAGATATTAGTCTATCAGTATCACCACGTCCATGTAAACTATAGTGCATTGTCATTAGTTTCCTGGTTATTATTATTATTGTTGTTGTTGTTATTATTTTCTTGCTTTAAAATTTTCAAACTTCCTTGCCTTAATGTATGGAAACCTTTAGTCAATGTTTTCCACTTGATGAACACAGATCCCCATGCCTTTCTTTTCTTAGGTATAATGTTTTGGGTGCAAGCTCTTAGTTTTGGTGCTTTGCATCTGTTTTTCTCCTGTTCTTTTTAAAAAGTGTCATCATAATATATGAAGCGTTGGCCTCCTTGCAGTTTCTCAGACTACATCAGGCTGTATCTTGTCACATACAGGAACAAATGAAGACAATATGACTGAGTTGCAGATACATATCACAAGCCATTATAAAGTTAATAAAAACTTTCTTTGAAAGAAAGTGCATTTGATGTGTTCTCTGAATGAGCTTTGGATCATACTGCTGTCTTTCCTGACAGGTTAGAGTTGCTAAATCTTTTAAAATTTAAATTTATAAAGCTGGTTGAATTCCTTTTTACTGAAGCTTCCCTGTATCAAAAAAAGTACTTCTTCCACTTTTTCTTTGCTTTTCCTTCTCCCTACTGAATAAGATTCATGCAACTCTTGTTAAGGACCATGCAAATAAACAAAATAAAATTCTAATGAAGATTATGTTATAATAAAAACCATATCACCGTATTAAGATGCATTAATATTAATGAGGTTACCAAAGCTTCTTATTTATATCTGGATTAATTGACTTGGCAATTGGCTCAGGGAGTGTGGGAAAAGGAATATACAAGTGGATCCTAGATACCATAATTCTTGGTCATCTTTTGAAGAAAAGATTTATCAAATGCAAAGATGGGTATTTACTTCAACTTATTTCTTCTGCTTTTATATTTAAAAAGTAAGTAAGTAAGTAGATAGGGAGGGAGGTAGATAGGTAGGTAGGTAAGGAAGTAAGGAAGTAAGGAAGGAAGGAAGGAAGGAAGGAAGGAAAGAAGGAAGGAAGGAAGGAAGGAAGAAAGGATGATCTAATCACATCATTGTCACTGGAAAACACACCCCAGAAAATAGAAAAGTGCAGATTTGGTCAATACTTATCTAAGTACAGATATAGGAAGTGCAAATGAGGTTAATTTTTTTTTAAAAAATAGACACAATGAATTTTTTGCAGTAGTAACTCAGGAGTTGAAAGATTTATTTCAATGTAGTTCTAATGTACGAACTTTGATTGCACATTTTTGCTAATGTATGCATTTTTGTGTCTACTTTTCTCCAACTATTTTTCTCATGCAAGGCAGACTTTGGTGTCCTTTTCTCAAATACTCCCTTTTAATTATTTTCTCTAATGTGCTGTACACCCTTTTCAACATGTTTTTAAATGGATTGGAAAACACATCCCAGAAATCAGAAAATTGCAGATTTGGTCAATACCAATCTAAGTACAGATTTGAAAAGTGTGAATGAGATTTTCTTTTTTAAATAGACCAGATGAATTTCCTTGCAGTAATAATTCAGGAATTGAAAGATCTATTTTAAACCATCCACACTAATCTGATCTTTTCCCTGCAGTTGTGCATTCATCTTTGGGGAAGAGAGATTTAGTATACAAAACTGGCTCACAAGATTCTTGTGAAGAAAAATAGGAGAAGGGAGTGTTGTACACTGTGTTGTTATCATCTTGAACTCTTAGTGGAAAGGAGAAATATAAATGGAACAAGTAAATACATAAATAAGGGACTCTGGGCTTGTTATTAACAAAGTGGTTGGAGTAGTATGGGAAAGGGACAATTTAATGCAAAAAAAAAAAAAAAAAAAGAATGACTATTCTGTCCAGCAACTCAAGATTCTGTAGGGAAAAGCTATCATGGATTTTCATGACCTCTGCCCCTGCTACTGGATAAGCAACACAATCTTTAAACTTGGATTCACTGAATGCACATAAATGGCTTGGTTTACACCTCTGACTCAACCATGCTTTTCAAAAGAACACAGCTAGGTCTGCATAGCATGCTAAACCCAAGCAAATCACATTATGGATTAGCACAAAATATGAGTCCTAACTATAATCAGATCCTGTGATCTCTCTCTCTTTCACTCTCTCTGAGAGACAGAGGGAGGGAGGGATGGAGGGAGGGGGAGGGGGGGAGGGAGGGAGGGAGGGAGGGAGGGAGGGAGAGAGAGAGAGAGAGAGAGAGAGAGAGAGAGAGAGAGAGAGAGAGAATCCAATGTATTTATAGCAGTAGACTTATATACCGCTTCATAGGCCTTTCAGGCCTCTCTAAGCGGTTTACAGAGAGTCAGCATAATCACCCTTAGCCTTTTCAGCGGGAGAGAGTTTCAAAATGTCTGTCTGCCTGTCTGTCTATATCCCTCTCTATCCTATTCTTATTGCAGAATTAATGCTGTTTAAGGTCATAGATTAAATCAGGAATCCATTCCAAGTTTTTCAAAAGAGGTGATGGGAGTGATATCTACATGAAGATAGCAGACTAGCTTAGGAACATTGAGCTGGATGCAAACCACACAATATGCTCCTTCAATAGTTTGCAGTTATGTCCTGCTATCTGTTATTTTGAGCTGGCTTTGCCTTTGCACATTGGTGGGGTCATTTCTACCACTGATTTGTGGTGTTGAATTACTCCACTTTAAGAATCACAGCAAATATTCCATTTATTTCTTGCATTTATATCCTGTTGAAGTCTCTGATGACTTTCAGCAATTCATACAACATAAGAAAAATAGGAAAACATCTGCAGTACATTTAAAAAAATTACAATTCAGTCACTAAGTCAGACAACCCATTGGCGTAACAACAATAAAATAAATGTAATTAAATATCAACATAAATGACACTCAATAAATAACTTCATTGGAATGTTCTCCAAGATAGTTCAATTTTAAGGACTTTCTGAGAGCTATCAATAAGCTTTTAATATGCATAATAGAGTTACATCTATTATTATTTTTATTTAGACGTAGCATAATGTGGAAGCTGATCTGCATCTCTAATTGCACCTGTTTTATAATTTTGTTCTTTGCACCTGCAATTCAAATAAGGAAAAGAAAATCTTTAACTGTAGTGAATGTCACTTTTTTTTTTCTTTATACAAATGCAAGATACCTGAACTGGAATGACATTGGAATGGAAAATAATTTCCCCACCTCTAATTGTCTGATATCAGCCTGGATAGGATCCTTTACATATTTGATACTTCAGATGGATACATTCTATTCAAAAATTTTCTCCTTAATGGAATTTTTTTTTTTTGCTGGCAAGAAAAACAACAGAAGAAGTTGGAGAAGATGAGAAATCACAAATTTAAAGTTTTGCGTATAAAACAGAGTGATCACACAATTCAAAGGCTCATCTGAAAGTATCATTATTATCTTTTTTTTAAAAAATGTAGCTTATATGCAGGGCTGAGAAGTAATATAAAATTTAGTTCTAAGTTAATAAGTCAAGTAAAAATCCTGTAGGAAATTGGGTTGCATTTTAGATTAGGCTGCTTTTGAAACATGTTTTGCTTCCCACAGTACTTGTGCTCTGCTAACTCTCGGTAATTGAAGTTTTGGGTGATGTTGTATAAAGTACAATTACAGTTAATGCAACATACCTCTTTTGCTCAATATATATAGCTTGCAAACGTGTGAAAAGGACACAACTTTCATTTGGCCGGCTAGTTGACTGGAGACAGGAATAAGACAGATATCTCAAGTGTTCCATTAGGTGAATTTACTGTGCTCAGTGATTAATTATAACCTTAATAATTCACTCCCATTGCCACAGGCCCAAAGCTGCTATTACTCACAATGTAAATACCAGCTCTTTCTCATAGGCGATGCAACACCGAGAGTGTGTAGTAGTGAAAAACCCTTGGAATGCATTCTGTGAAGTTCTTGTTAACACAGGTTTTGAAGATCTGACGACAGATCAGAGACACACAGAATGGAGATCCATTCCTGGGAATTAAGTAATCCAATGATAGATTTAATTTATATGGAGTAGATCCAATCTGGAACTTTTCCAGTTAGGACTAGAATGGACCCTTGCTTGAAATTTCTCATGTCCAGTCAATGTAGAGAATACTCAATCGTATATATTAGATATATGGATGGACATAGTAACAGTCCATATATTGTGATTGGTTAGATGTTGACCCAGCATGCTATGTATGATCCCAATCAATTGTGGTTTACTCCACAAACAATTGGCTAAGCAAGCAATGGTTGAACTTGATTTGGGAGCCATATCTGTTTAAGGTAGCTTCCCCCCATCCATCTACCCCCGGCCCTGTTTAAGGTAGTTTTGTAGTGGATTGTCCTCAAGACCTAAAAAGAGGAAGACCAGGTCACTGTTATGAGTGATCCCAATAAACAGAACCATGATCATAGGACAAACATCTATTAGTTCTGTCCACACTTCACATTCAGCCACATCAGTGGCTCCTATAGGTTTTTTAAACAGTAGCACTCAGGAAGAAATCAGAAAAGTATGTCAATCTCCTGCTCATTTGAAATTTGAGCACCGTCATTCAGAAAAATCAAGCAGCCTAGGAAGAACATGCAACTTTGTATTCACTCATTTGTAGGAAATATTTTTCATAAATGAGAATAGCTTGAGATAGCAAAGTCAAGCAGGAAAGGTGGAATATGAGGTAGTAATTTTCCTGTTATTTCAAGGTTGTTCTCCAGGAGTGCAATCCTGAGACCATTTCTCCACTATCAGTGCCATGCTATCTAACCGCCATGTCAAAGTAACAGTAATGAGAACAAATGTATCATTGTTTTAGCAATGGATGGATGATATTACAAAGATGCTCTGAAACATTAGTGCAGGAATAGTCTAATTGAGATTAGAAGAAAACAAAATACTCAATCTCCCTACCTAAAGGAGAAGAAGAAACAGAAGCTGGGGGGTAGAGTCAAGATAGGAATCAGCCTGGAATCATTACATTCCCACAAACAATCCAAGTCCAACCCCTTTCTTGAGTTCCACTAACTCTTGTCTAGTGCCAATTTAGTGCTGACTATTAGTTAACTAGACTCTTATGTATAAGCATGAACACTTAACTGGAACTTAATGTGTAGTCCTTTATGCTAGATAATGTCTTTGTAAAGTCCATCTCCTGTGATATAAGATTGTATTTATAAAGTTGGGGTGACAATGCAAACATTTCTGTTCCTACACAGTTTTTTTAAATTTTCATTTCCTCATTCTACCAACCTCACCACCATCAGATTCACATGGAGAAGAAAACAATTATACCAGCATCAGGTTTGAGCAGTTTTTAACCTGAAAATACTACCGTTACAATCCTATCAAGTATGGAGAATGTTCCATATTTATAGCAGGAAAAACTCTCTGGTAGTTCCATACCATTGCTTGAAGTTTAGCACTCAGTTGTAACAAACAATCCCAAGCTCTGGGGGTTGTCCATCACTGAAAATGGGGATTTTTCTTTTGTGCAGCTACACAGCCCTTTGGTTTTAAATGGATTCCCTGATATTTTTCATTCATTCATTCATTCATTCATTCATTCATTCATTCATTCATTCATTCATTCATTCATTGTTTCAATTTATATGATCACCCATCTCAAGTTCCTAAATCTGGAAGGCTAACAATATTTCAAAAATATCATAAAACTAACAAGCAATGGCAACACACACACACACACACACACACAGACACACACACACACAGACACACACACACACAGACACAAACAAACACACACACACACTGTTATACATCAATAACAAATCAACACAACCACCATACAATCTTAGCTACACCTCCTGATTCCTAGACTCAGTCACATGTTTCCTGGCCCTAAGCGTTGTATCTCTAAGGGGCTACAAACTCTTAACAGTGATTTTCAAACATATGGAAGAAAAACAAGCTGGTTTTACGATCTGCCAGGAGCAGCTTGCAAAGCCACTGAGTTGTGAGATTCTCAGCCTCCCAAATATACTTTATCATTTGCAGGACTAGAAATGAAGATAACATTGTGCATATGGAATTCATTGCATGCGTAACTGGGGACACCCAGTTCTTCCCAACCCAAAAACACTTCCTCAGCTAACAATCAACTTTGGTCTAACTCCCTTTTTCTCAGCCTTAGTAACTTTAAGATTTGGGGTCTTCAACTCACAGAATATTGGGAATTAAAGCCCACACATCTTAAAGTTACGAAGGTTGATAAACACTGGACTAACCTAACATTGAAGGGGATTTAATATAGTTTTATAAGTATTCTTTTCAATAGTACTGATGAATTTCACATGGTTGGCAAGTATTTTCCACCTATTTCAATTTCTTCAGAATAAAGGACCAGTACATTTGGACTGCAAACATTCAGATGGACATGAGATGGCAGTAAGAAGATTTTTCTTAATGTTGGCTACTATCTGGTAGTCACCTGAACTTTTGTAATCTAGATACAATAGCCCTATTGTCTGAATGAGATCAGACAACATTCTGTTCTCAGACTTCTAGCCTCACATCCTCATATATTTAATGTCTGTTGCCTACATCATTGTATCTCCTGGCTTCATATACAAGGGCAAAGCTTCAAATAAGATACAATATATGCATATATGTAGATCATTATCACATTTAATTTCTTGTTAGAAGATAGTTAAGCATTCCTCTGTCTGGCTTGAATTACCATATTTTATGAATGAAAGACTTCTACTACAGTAACCCATAACTATAGTCCCAAAATAAAGATGAAATCTTGATACAAGGGTAGGGAAAATTTAGCAGAATTGCAGTTTACACATTGTCAAGAACAGTACTCCTTAAACAGAAGGATGCAAAGATAGAACCCACTGATGTTCATTTATTGATATACACATGTTTTATGTTGTCTTCCACCCCTTCTATCACTCAAGAAACAAGACTGAAACTTTCTACATTGTGGAAGGAAATTTCTTTTGCAGTCAAGGTCCCCATTTTCATCTCCTAGATGTTGCAGAGTAAAGGTTGATGAGGACTTGAAATTATGTACGATGTATGAATGGTACAGAAATGATTTTTTGTGACTGCAGAGGCCCCATAATAGTTCCCTCTACAGAGAATCAAGCCTCATTTAACTCCATGTGGTTACACATCTACACAGGTACACATAAAATAGAGCAACTAATATATTAATCTCTAGAGAAGGGAAGCAGAATAGGAAACATATAGACATATTGGCTGAGTTTCCATACATGCTAGACAAGTTGTTGAGTTTCTCAGGTTCAACACCTGGTGAAGAATGCTGCCATTCTCTTAGGCCAGTGGTCACCAACTGGTGGTCCATGGACCATGGTGGTCTGCAAGAAAACGTTGGTGGTCCACAGAAAAATCTTTGCATTTGTGCATTTTTTATATTGCACAAAATCAGGGATCCTCAAGCTACAGCCCCTGAGATGGATACTGCCCGCCAAAGCAATTACTCCTGCTTGCTGACGGGGTGGAGTCCTTCAGGCACTTAGCTTGGCTGCCTGTTTAGTAGCTCCAGCCCTTCCCTGCCTCCCTCCCTCCCTGGGAGTCCAAGTGCTTCAGTGAGCAGTGTGCAAAACTTCAGCTGGGCTCCTCAAAAGCCAGAGTTTGCAGGGGGCCAATTTAGCACCCAGGCTGGCTTCAAGACAAACATTCATTCTTGGCCATATTTGAGATTCCTAGCTGCAATGGACAGCAAAACTAGGGTTGATCCCGGGTACTTCTCTCCACTAACAGGTGGCCAAGCTAAGTGCCTGAAGGATCCCATCCCATCACTAATTCATCTTAGAGGTCCATAGGGTTTAAAACAGGGGTGGGTTTCGACCGGTTCGCACCGGTCCCTGCGATCCGGTTGGTCGCCGAACCCGGAAGTAAGTAACTTCCGGGAATGGCGACGCCCCCCCATGCCCGCGCATGCCCGCACACCCACGCCCGCTCCTTACCCGGTTTTTACGAATTCTGCGCTTTCCACGCATGTGCAGAACGCATACAGTGCCTGCGCGATCCTCCAGGAGCAGCTGGAGCATCATGCAGACACTAGTATGCACGCGCGCGCTGCGTGCGTGCACGAGGACGCCGCGTGCGTGCGTGAGGACGCCGCCGGCCTCGTTCCAACCGATCCGGTTGGAACGGGGCGAGAAACCCACCCCTGATTTAAAAGTATGAGTTTACTGGTCCTTGAGGACTAAAAGGTTGCTGACCCCTTTCTTAGCCCATTGTTATGAACATGGTATTCAACTGTAGAATGTAGAATGGTTCATCAATTTGGTATTGTATGCGAACTCCACCACTGAGTTTCATTTAATTTGGTTTTAGGGTTAAAAGAAACCTACGAATCCAACTCATGTGTTGTTGAAAAGACAACTAAAACGTTGCCACAAAAGGCAAACCAGGACATGGTTTTCTATCAGGAACAGGTGCTAGAAAAGAAATTGCTCTTGTTGAATTGGAGACAGCAAGGATCAAATGTATGGACTTGTGCCAATCTCACCCCCAATAATCTTTCTCCAAAACTTTCAAGTTCTCTCCAAGTTTTTCCAGATGTTTGTGTCTGAGCATGATCAGTCCTACATAAAATTTCTCCTGTAGGCCAAATTAGATGGCAAATTTAGGTGAGAAGCTCTCATTGCCAACAAGCTCGCGTTTCAGGTGGGAAGTCTTCCGATACAGAATCTGCCTAAGGCTTTGGGATCTGGTGGTGCATTCAGGCTCACAGCCAGACTTCCTACAGTGAAAAAGCTTTCAGGTGGTTCCAAGGATGGAAAGGGGAAAGTCAAAGCAGGACAACAAGGCATGAAACACCAAAGGGACAATTCCCATCATGCCCAGAGAACATGGTTAATTGCGAGATCTTATAGAGTTTGTAATTTATAATCCATACTATTTGATAACCTGGCATTGCCCAGGTATTTATTTATAGGGGGGAAATGTCCAGACCAAATGTAACTTCAAATGTAACTTCCCTTACCAGAGGAGAGCCCCCTTGTGGAATACTGTGAAATCCTTACCATGGCAACTGCACTGTGCGGTACACTAGAAGTCATTTTAAGGTACAACAGGCTGTATCTTAACAGAACATACACCTCGAGGGTTTTTAGGGGTGTCTTACCCCACAGTGTCTTACCCCATATATATATATATACACATACACACACACACACACACACACACACACATATATATGTACACACACACACACAAATATATATAGTGTACTTTTGGACTAATACATTAAACAAATATGGGGAATTCTAGGACCTGCACATTCTTATCCGTATGTCCTGCTGGGCTGAATTGCAGTATCAGTCCGTTGCTGGGAAATAACCTAGTAATTTTCTGTCTTTTTCTCTCTCTAGAAAACAACAAGAAGGGACCATGTATGCTTTATACATTGAAATCAATGAAAGTTGGTACCGAATTATAATTTAACTTGATTGAACCTGTATAAGAAAAGGATAGAGAAAGCTCAAGCAGCATTTTTCAAAACGAAAAAGATCTTCTGCACTCATGACGTAAGCCTAAATTTGAAAATCAGGCTTGTTAGATGTTTCATCTTTTCTATCCTGCTCTATGGAGTGGAGAGTTGGTCTCTGATAGAAAACCACTTGAAGAGACTAGAAGCATTTGAAATGTGGATTGACAGGCGGCTGTTGGGTATAAGGTGGGTTGACAAAATC
The DNA here is from genome assembly GCF_051295495.1 of Thamnophis sirtalis. Classification (NCBI taxonomy): domain Eukaryota; kingdom Metazoa; phylum Chordata; class Lepidosauria; order Squamata; family Natricidae; genus Thamnophis; species Thamnophis sirtalis. The sequence goes on along the minus strand of NW_028261394.1, from coordinate 31,566,770 downwards.
AGAAATGAGGAGGTGAAAAGCTACTTGGGAAGCCAAGGGAAATCATTGAAGCCATTAAAAAGCAAAAGCTAAACTATTTTGGATATGTGATGCGACACCTGGAAAAATATGCTATGCTTCACTTAATCCTCCAAAGAGAGATTGAAGGTAAACGAGGTCCAGACAGAAGAAGGACAACATGGCTTCAAAATCTAAGGGGCCGGTTTGGACAAAACTCAGCAGCACTTTTTCATGCGACTGTTGATAAAAATAGGATTGCCAACATGATCACCAATGTCCAATGACAGATATGGGACAAAAAGAAGAAGACACCTGTATCTGCTGTCTGTCTGTTCATCCATCTTTTCCAAATTCCACCTGTCTCTTGACTCTTGTGGGCGTGGTTTTAGCACAGTTTTTAATATTTTAATGTCAGGACATTTCAGTCTTTTGAATTATTTTTCTATAATTTGCAACCTGCCCAGTCACCTTGTAGAGGAGATGGGGACGTAGAAATTCAATCAATCAATCAATTAATCAATATCCATCCATCCATCCATCAGTTCTTTTTACCCAGCTAGGTGGCAGTGCTGAGCTTATTTTGCCCAATCAAAAAAACAAAGCTGGACTTGCAAAATAGGTGAATAAGAGACCACCTGAAAACTTTTGAGTGGTGAACCACATTGGGATTTTTTTTAAAAAAAATTAAAAATCCATTTTGTTCCCATGAAAGCTACTTTAATGTGTCACAAGAAGCTGAGCTCACTCACAGGAGATTTTAACTTTTTTTAAAAAAACATTTTATTAAGTGAATGTAATTTATCAGGGTTAATTTGAATCACATTTAAATGCAAATTAAATTAATTTAGATGTACTTTTTGTTCGGCTTCCTCATCTCCACCTTGCACTGTATCAACCACTTTTTAAAGAACAACCTCTGCCCACTATCCCAAGAACAAGGCTGGTTACTAGGCTGAAAAAGTTGTTCATCCCAATTCTAGATTATAGTAGTCCTCGATTTATAACAGTTTGCTTAGTGACCATTCAAAGTTATAAGGGCACTGACCAATTTTCACCATTGCAGCATCCCCATGGTCACATGTTCAAAATTCAGACACTTGGCAACTGACTCATATTTATGACGGTTGCAGTGTCCTGGGGACACATGATTCCCTTTTGCGACCTTCTGACAAACAAAGTCAATGGGGAAGTCACATTCACGTAATAGCCACATTACTCGCTTAACAACTGCAGTGATTCACTTAACAACTGAGTCAAGATAGGTTGTAAAATGGTGTAAAACCCACTTAACACATGTCTCCCTGAACAACAGAAATTTGGAGCTGAATTGTGGTTGTAAGTCGAGGACTATAATGAAACAAAATGTTAAAAAGTTATGATATTTATGTAGTTGCTTACCTAGCACATCTAAATTATATTAAAGTAGCCAAAATATCTTTACATAACCCCAAAGGCATGTCACAATTTTTGAGCACCCCTAATGTTTGGAAATTGAAGGTTGAAAAATTTGACATGCTGGTATATCCTCCTTGTTCTATGCCCATTATTTTAGCAGACACACTCACAGCATTTCCCATTATTATTGCGGTCAAAATGCTGTCTTTAACTGCCTGGCTTTCTGTCCAGACTGGGAAAGGACTCCTGCTTGTTCAACTAACAGAAATATTTGTTTCCATTCTCCAGAAATAAGATGGCAGGTGGTTTAGGTTTTAAGCAAGATTTTCTCTGCTTCCCCCTTTTCATTACAGTTGACATGCTGGAGCCTGAGTTTTGAAACAGACTTGTAGCCTATGGCATCAGACAGGGGAGATGAAATTTAGAGCAAACATGCACAAAAAGAACGTGCATAAAACATTGAGTTGACAGCTTGCTGAGGTAGCCTTTTTTTTTGGTCAAAGTTGCTCTAGCGTAATCGCCCTGCATTGTTGTACAATAGTTGACACAGCTCTGTTGCGATGTGATGGAATGGAATCACCATTCGGTATTTGCAATTGTCCATGATTTACTCTGAGAAAGAAAGAAAATACCCCAATCCTAACAGGTGTTTTAATGAATCAGTGGAAAAACTTGATTTTATCTGTCATCTATAAATAGTTTTGCTATTTATTATACAGTGCTATGATATTTTTATAGCTGGCTGGCATGATCTCCTGTATATAAATTAGTTGTCTCACTTCTGTTGCCTTATTGTATTGGGAAATGTTGTAGTGGCTAAGGACCATCTTTAATGTTTTGGTGAGACTGTGGGATAAAAGCTAAGAGTAGATATGTGAAGAAGACAAGACACTATTATTTACTTAATATATCTAATGAATCATAGAATCATAGGGCTGGAAAGGATCTTGGAGATCTTCTAGTCCAACTCCTTAACCATGGGAGGAGACATTTATTTAATTTTCCACTATACTTACATTTCCATAGTGGGAAACTTTGCTCCTGATCATTAGCGGTGGAGCTAAGGTTCTGCAGAGCTAGTCCCCAATTGTCAACAAGTGAATGAAGATAGATTTCTGCAAGATGTCTAGATAAAAATGGAACACATAGACATACATGACATCTTTCCCACAATTGCCAACAACAAACATGAATATGGGTGAACTATTTCAACAGAAGTTTGATTTTTTTCAAGAACCACCACTTGAATTGGTGATTAAATCTATATCTTCTGGACTGAGAAATGGGGTTTAATGTTGTTTAGTGCTATGATTAGCTCATGGAAATTTCTGCAAAACCTTGGCCAGATAAGTGATGTCTCCATTTTGGCGTCTGTTTTATAATCTTAACAATATGTTTTGTAACATTAAATAATGATAATTAAATCAATATCAAGCAAGATCAGAAAATATATGTGGGGCTTTTTGGACAAAACCTCATATGTAGCCAATGTTGGGCTTACATTCAAAGCTTGTTTCAATGCTAAAGGAGTAAGTGATGTATTAGTTGTTGGCTTATAGAAAAATGGGTTCTTTTATCACTCTTTACTTTTATGAGTGTTTCTCTTCTTCTGTGTGGAGTTAAGTTAGAAGAGCAGAAGAACCAGGACACTGGGGTTTAATGAGTATATGGTCCATATTCAAACATTGTGCTTTATATAATAAGTGAATTCAGCCACTCTGGTTTTTTAAGTTAAACCAAACACAAATGTACCATTCAACATATTTGGATAGAGACATGGGATGAGACATTTCTTACAATTTCTTCATAAGCTGAGGTGTTTCCCCAACAATATATCAAAAGTAACTTTAAGCAATACAGCTTGCATCATTACTGAAAAAAGACAATAGAAAGAATTTCCTCAAAAAGTCTGATCTTCTGAGTTAACTAAAATGTTCAAAATGGAGAGGACTGTGAACTATGCTGAGATGATCATTCAGTAGGATAAAAAGAACTTTTGTGTACCACTTTTGGCCACCATGAGAGTTCCTCCAAATTCTCTTCTCTAAAATACTGTATTTTTTGCTCCATAAGACACACTTGACCATAAGACACATCTAGGTTTAGAAGCGAAAAACAAGAAAAAAAATCAAGCGGAGCCTGAGAGGACCACAGATAGGTGTCCTATCATGTGCCATCTCTGCCTAGTGACTCCTGCACTGCAGAAAAGAGACAGAAGAGGCGGGAATGAGAAAGACAGAAGAGGCAGAGTTCAGGACTATAAAAGAACCCCACCACCGGGGCCTGGCCTGTGATGCAATATTCACTCCATAAGATGCACAGACATTTCCAGCCACTGTTTTTTTGGGGGGGGATGCGTTTTATGGAGAAAAAATATGGCAATTTCTTATATAAATTCTCCTTCATCAAACTGACTAAGGCCAAGTGGAACACAACGAAGAATAATTTCTCTATCCCTTGTGAACAGGCCGTGGGAAAACAAATTGGTCTTTTAGAGTTAAGCAGTTATACTGTTACGTAGGAATATCCATTAAGCTGAAGAGGCACCAATGAAACAATCAAACCAAGTAGCTGTTTCTTGAGCTGAATTTAACAAGTGAGCCAATGGACTATAATATGGGGAGAACCTGCCTCTATCTTTGTAAACTATCTTATATGTTAACTATGTATACAGTTTTCCACAAGCCTTAAAGATCTATCCTGGCACTGTGATTTAATAATCCACAAATAAGGCCTCTCCTCAAAGGATGGGAACTACTTCTGCCTGTCAATCCTGCTATTCTTAATTGGCAGAATTTACATTTTTAATTTAATTACATTTTTAATTTGTTCTTTCAAGGTTCCTCTAACCACCCAAGAATATTGACAGTCGACAATGAGGAGACAAGAGGAAAATCTTCCCAGAAGATTTTTTTTGGCAATGTGTAAGAAGACCAAACATATAATACTATTATTATTATACACTTGTATCACACCGGCCAGTTGTTTCGCCGGATTTGGCATTGGTTACTAGTTGGGCCCCACCCAGGGGCCTAGGACGTCGTAACATATTTTCATAATATACGTGCAGATCCAAGCAGTGCGGCTTTTTGCATTTGACTGATGGTGATTTTGTCAATTTTTAACTGTTTTAAATGTAATTCCAGTGCTTTTGGTATAGCACCCAGTGTGCCAATTACCACTGGAATTATCACTGCTGGTTTGTGCCATAGTCGTTGAATTTCGATTTTTAAGTCCTGGTATCTTGCAATTTTTTCATGTTCCTTCTCGGCGACCCTGCTATCACCTGGTATTGCGATATCTATGATTGTGACCTTATTTTTCTCAACCAGTGTGGTGTCTGGTGTATTATGTGCCAGTATTTTGTCGGTGTGTATACGGAAATCCCACAAGATCTTGACCATCTGATTTTCGGTGACTTTTTCAGGCTGATGTTCCCACCAGTTTGTTGCTGTTTTAATATTATAATTTTTGCACAAATTCCAATGGATCATTTGTGCTACTGAATTGTGCCGCAATTTATAATCAGTCTGCGTGATTTTTTTACAGCAGTTGAGTATGTGATCAACAGTTTCATCAGCTTCTTTGCAAAGTCTGCATTTGGCATCATCAGAGGATTTTTCGATTTTGGCCTTAATGGCATTTGTGCGGATAGCTTGTTCTTGCGCAGCCAGGATTAGTGACTCTGTTTCTTTCTTTAATGTACCTGTTGTTAACCATAACCAAGTTTGTTCACTGTCCACTTTATCTTTTATTTTTTCCAGAAATTGGCCATGCAGTGCTTTGTTCTTCCAACTCTCCATTCTTGATTTTATCACATATTTTCTGTATTCTTGTTTCGTCTGTTGGGCCTTCAGTAGATTTTTGTTCTTTACTTGGATTAATAGATGTTCTTGACTTTCTTTTAAATAATCAGCCAGTGCATGTTTTTCTTCTTCAACTGTTTGCTTCACTTGTAATAATCCTCTGCCACCTGATTTTCGGGGCAGATATTAGTCTATCAGTATCACCACGTGGATGTAAACTGTAGTGCATTGTCATTAGTTTCCTGATTTTTCAGTCCAAAAGGTCCAAATCAGCTTGTGTCCAGTTAACTATACCAGCTGTGTATCTTATAACTGGTATTGCCCAGGTATTTATGGCCTTGATTGTATTTCCACCATTCAATTTAGATTTCCAAATTTTCCTAACTCTGTTGGTGTACTCTCGCCTGACAATAGTTTTTACTTCTCCATGCTTGATGTTATCCAACCGCAGAATGCCTAAGTATTTGTAGGCTTCATTTTCTTTGCATTTAATTAATTGGCCATTGGGCATTTCAATTCCCTCATATGCAGTGATTTTGCCCCTTTTTATGGATACAGTGGCGCATTTTTCCATGCCAAACTGCATTGAAGTATCGGTGCTGAATACTCGGACTGTGTTTGTCAATGATTGGATTTCTATTTCTGACTTTCCATAGAGTTTCAAATCATCCATATATAGTAAATGCGAAATTTTTTCAGCTTCTTTGGCTGTTTGGTAGCCTAATTTCATTTTTTTAAGATTACTGTTAGTGGGATCATCGCGATGATGAAGAGAAGAGGTGAAAGTGAATCACCCTGGAAAATTCCTCGCTTGATATTAACCATTCCGTAGATCTCATTCCCTACTGCCAACTCAGTTCTCCATTGTTTCATCGCCTTTTCAGTAAAGGATGTAATATTTTTGCTGATGCCAGTTGTTTCTAAGCATTTTATGATCCAACTATGTGGCAGTGAGTCAAATGCCTTTTTGTAATCAATCCAGACCATATTCAAGTTCGTTTTTCTGTTCTTACAATTTTCTAATATCATTTTATCAATTAGGAGCTGATCTTTTGTGCCCCTGCTCCTTCTTTTGTTGCCTTTTTGCTCTACCGGCAAGATGTTGTTTGTTTCCAAATAATCCATCATGTTATCTGCAATAATGCCTGTGAGTAATTTGAAGGTTGTTGGCAAGCATGTTATTGGTCTGTAGTTTTCAGGTGTTGTTCCTTTAGTTGCATCTTTCTGAATCAAGTATGTTTTTCCAGTTGATAACCATTCATCAATTTGGCCCTTTTGTAAAATTTCATTCAGTTGCCTGGCCAATATTGCATGTAAACTGGTCAGATATTTGAGCCAGAAACCATGTAATTGGTCCTTTCCAGCTGATGTCCAATTTTTTACCTTTTTAACTCGATTTTTGACCATCTCAGTTGTTATTTCTAATACTTGCATTTGTTTGTTGCCAATGCTTTTCTCAAAGTCATGTATCCACTTTGCTTCCTTGTTGTAGTCCTTTGCATTTTCCCACAATTCTTTCCAGAATTCAACTGTGGCCTGTTTTTCTGGTTTTTCACTTTTGGTGTCACCATTCACATTAAGACTTTGATAAAAACGCCGTTGATCTGATCGAAATTTCTGATTTTGTTTATATTGGATGATTCGTGCCTCATATCTTTCAATTTTTCTAGCTGTTGCTGTTATCTGCTGTTTTACAATCTCTACAGCTTCATTGATGTTTCTTGTATCCAATCTATATCTTCTGATTAGCCGATCTATGATTTTGTTGTTTTTAAGCTGTTGCTCATGCATGTTCTTTAAGTTACTAGCATCTGCCCTTAATTTTTTGGTTTTTTGTTCTAAACGGATTTTCCACTTTGGCTTTGATGCTTTTTCTGTTGTGTGACTAGGTACTTTAATTTGAATACCTAGTTCATTAGTGACTATTACAGCTGCGCTGTACATTAACTGGTTTGTTTCCAAGATGGATCCCGGTTCAATTGTTGAAAACACTGCATTAACCATTTTCATGATGGGGCCAAAATTTTCTTAGGCACAGTTTTTAGTGATGGTAAACGTTGCCTTTCCTCATTAAGCAGAAAATGCTCCATGATCTTATCCTTCAATTCTTTTTGTTTTTGAGTTAGTTCATCAGTTGGTTCAGTGATAACTGGTTCTAGTGGTGGTGATGTTATTTCCTCCCCAAGAGCTTCTTCTGGGAGTTCTACTATAATGTCTTTAGTTGTGTCTTGAATATCAGTTATTTCCGCTTGTGATATTGTTTTTCGGGTTTTGCAATTTGCCTGAATTTCCTCATGTTCAACTTCACTAAACACTTTATTCCGTATAATAAATCACCTTTGATCTGCTAGTCGTTGTTCACTAACATTTGAATCTGGATATTGTTGTTTCCATAATTCATACATTCGCTTTAAATAGCCTCTTTTTTCTGGCTCTGAGTTGTAGTAACAGGCCATTATGGCACGGTTTTCATCTGCACTATATTTTTGTCATTTTGTTGGCTGGTCCACTTGTAGCCCACTTGTCAACGAATGTCCAGGGACCCCAACATCCGGCGCGGCCCTTGTTAACCTGCGCGACGGCCGATGCGGTATGGAATTCTTATTTATTTTTTTCACCATATTGTATGGGTTGGCGGGGTTTTTTTAACGGGACCAGATGCCAACCTGACCCAACCCTCCTCCTTTCTCCTCCGGGCTTGGGACCGGCAACGGCGGAGTTGTTGTTGTTGTTGTTGTTATTATATTATTATTATTATTATTATTATTATTATTATTATTATTATTATTATTATTATATAATATTATTATCTCTCTCAAGAACGGATTGGACTACTATTTGTCAGAAATGGTGTAGGGTCTCCTGCTTGAGCTGTGTGTTGGACTAGATGACCTATAAAGTCCCTTACAACTCTTTTAATCTGTTAAATGTGTTAAGATTATACCATGAGAGGACCATCTAAATCATGCATGCATCTCTGTTTATTCTTGATTAGAAGCTAGAACCGTTCTTCTATTAGCCAGAGACATAGGAAGGAGAAAAGTACAATTGCAACTGTTTCATCTGAAGATGTGAAGAGAGCTGATACATGCATGAATGGTAAATATAGAGGAACAATTATGTCCCTCATTACCTAAAGGTTCAAATCTCCCAAATCTCATATCTAAAAAGCACTGGCTAACACAGATGTCTTTAAATTGCTGATCCATTTTGGATATATTTTGATACCACATCCCATAATGTCCGTATAATAATCATGACAATATTATTATTAATCAGCCAAGGTTGAGAACCAATGCCATAGAACAAGATAACAAGACAGGAAATAGCCATTCAGAGAGATTACCAGATGAGAAATTATTATTATTAATCAGGAAAATGACTTCTAATATATCTAGAAGGCTCCGTGGAGAAATCTGCACAACAATCTGTATGCACAACAAGGTTTTCCTTAATACAGATTCCCCATGGAATTTCTATCTTGGAATATTACCTTCCTGCTTTCAGGCCCCATTACTTATTTTAAGAGTACAGTGCCATGCATTAAGCATTATTTATTAGAATTATTTCTTGAAAGTTCATAAAACATACAAAGGCATTATCCTTCTATGTCAAATTGCGTAATGGAATGTGTGGGTGACCAGGAAGAATGAAGAATGGGATTGTTTCCTGCCTAGGAAACAATAAGACAAGAGAGGAAGGAGGCCTCAGCTATTTCATGGTCAAAGCAAGAAACTGCGGATAGACCTGACTTATTGGATCAGGTGGTTAAAAGTGAGGGTGGACAGTTTGTACCTTCAGATGTGCAAGATTAATGTCAGCCCATTCAGGTAAACCAGAAAGGATTGGTAAACCTGAACAGATCAAAAAATAAATCAGAGAGAACGTCATAATTTAAGTAATTCTACTTTATTGTAAGATTATATTGTAGTATAGCCTTTATTGTCATCTGTTCCTTTTTTCCACATTCTTTAAGCAATACTCACCAGGACTGTAGTGCAAAAGAGAAAAGGCAATAAGCCAAAGGGGGGGGGGGGAACACAGCTAAGCAGCCCAAATTATTCTAGACACAATTTATAAATTCACCTTATTTAAATTATTAATTAGAGCCAGTTTGGTACAATGCAGTGAAGGAGTTGGCCTAAAAACCAGGAAAATGTGAGCTATAATCCTACCTTAACCATGAAACCCAGCTGGCTGACTTTGGACAAGGTACTCTCTCCCAACATAGCCCACCTTGCAGGTTGTTGTTCTGGGGAAAACAGGAGGAAGAAGGAATACTTGGTACGATTGCTGCCTTGAATTGGTTATAAAGTAATAAAGGCATGATAAAAACCTAATAAATACATAGTTAAAATAAAACTTGTTAGAAGGGCAGGCATGGAGGACCCTCATGAAACATTCTGCAGGATCTTATTTTTATATGGGCATCTTCCTGAGGACAGAAAGTAAGTTTAGAGCAAACAAAATAGACTCCAATGCACTGCTTTCCACAAGCTAGCTTCTATCACCTGGCCACTGAATAGTGGGTAAAGGGAATGAGAAAAATAAAGAAATAGAAGCAAGAAAATTCACTTATAAGTCTAAAACAGGAATTTTTAAAAAGGAAATTTCTTCCTTATTTTTACACTTATTTAAAAAACCTCTTTTCCCCTTTAGGCTTTTGAAGAGACACATCTGAAAGTCCTCTGCCTGCTTGTCTTTTTGTTAATGCTAAAGGATAGATGAGGCATTAGGACAGAAATGGTTTTTATGGAAAGGAAGAGGAGGAGACAAAGAGGAAAGAAGAAAGGAAAGGAAAGGAAAGGAAAGGAAAGGAAAGGAAAGGAAAGGAAAGGAAAGGAAAGGAAAGGAAAAGCAGGCAGGCAGGCAGGCAGGCAGGCAGGCAGGCAGGCAGGCAGGCAGGCAGGCAGAAAGAAAGAAAGAAAGAAAGAAAGAAAGAAAGAAAGAAAGAAAGAAAGAAAGAAAGAAAGAAAGAAAGAGCACATTTAAAATCATCTGCAAAGATCAAAATGTGTCCTTTCATTCCCCAAAAATATGTTTGTATTAATGTTCGTACACACTCATTCTCTGTGTGTCTCTTGCACACTGGCACACTTGCTCATTACAAAACCAGCTGGATCCAAGTCCTGGCTGAGAAGAAAAGCGAGAATTTGGATGGCAGCAAACTACCCCTCCAGTTCACTGAGTTGATAAAGTTATTAAAAAGCAGGAGCAGGATGAAGATGACAAATGGGGCGGTGTTGGGCGTGACCCACCAATACCTTAAGGCTGTGCAAACAGAAAGAGAAAAAACAGAACAAGTCTGACAGGGTAATGATCTACAATAGCCTCATTCCCTCCAGGTTAAAATGTGTGTGTGTGTGTGTGAAAGGGAGAGAGAGAGAACGAGAGAGAGAGAGAGAGAGAGAGAGAGAGAGAGAGAGAGAGAGAGAACGAGAGAACGAGAGAAAAGACAGAGAGAAAGATCACAAGCTAAATCCCTTTTCCAAGGTTGTTCTCTTGGCAAAAGTGTGCATTTAATTTTGTTTGCACAAACTTGACTTCAGAGTTTATTTATCAGCAAGCAGGAGAAGCAAGTCTTTCTTACGGGGTGGAAAAAAAAGACGGAATTGGTCTTTGCTGTAAGGGTGGGGTCCAAAGGGAGTTCTAAGCAGCCACTGAGCCATCTGCTTAGCAACAGGACTCTGAAGGAAAAAAAGAAAGCAGAGTTGGGGGCAATTGTTGGGAGCTGAGAGGCCAAGCCGAGCATTTATCCAATTGGGCTTCATTCCAGCCTCTTAATGCCAAGTGCCGAACTTTGCTTCCAAAAAAACAAACAAGGACACTTTTACAAGACTCCAAAGAGTGAAAAGTTTCCTCCCTCCTCTTCCTCCGTCTTCTCTTCCAACTCCTTCCAACTCTTGTCTTGGCTGTGAAGTAATGACTTTTTTCTTCCTAATATGGAACAGGAGCTTACAGGAGATGGACATTTTTTGTTCTATTGATGGTGGACCCAAGAATGATTCAAAGATTTAAAAGTGACCTAACTATCTGTTGTTATTATGGTTGGTCGCACAGTCAGCCAGAGGTTATTAGTGATCGCGAGTGATCGTGGGCACAACACGGTTCGCCCACATAACACCGATCCTCTGTGAGCTGCACTGGCTACCTGTCGATCTCCGGGTGCACTTCAAGGTCCTACTCACCACCTATAAAGCGCTCCATGGTAGTGGATCTGGCTATTTGAGAGACCGCCTTCTGCCAATTACCTCCCTGCGTCCCATCAGATCGCATAGAGTTGGCCTCCTCCGTATTCCATCCGCCAGTCAGTGCCGACTGGCGACTACTCGGAGGAGAGCCTTCTCTGTTGCGGCTCCGACACTATGGAACAATCTCCCCGTGGAGATTCGTACCCTCACCACCGTCCAGGCCTTCCGCACAGCCCTCAAGAACTGGCTAGCCCGTCAGGCCTGGGGATAAGTTTACTTTTGCCCCTCCCGAATGCTGAGTGAATGTTGAGTTTTACTGTTTAATTTACTTTTGTGCACATTTCTTTTTGTATTGTCCTACACTCCCTTTCCTTTTGATTGTAAGCCGCCCTGAGTCCCCTCAGGGAAAAAGGCGGCCTGTAAATGTCTAATAAATACCTAAAATACCTAAAATACTGGATTTGGCATTTTTGCCCACCTATTGAGTCCTATTGACTTGGAATAGGCAGATGCTATTTTGATGGTATTAAAGGTATTATCACAGGATGAAAGCTGTCCAAGAAAAGCTGCCTTTTGCAGTTGATTTATAGTGATTTTGTCAATGAATGTTTTACTGTTTATGAGTATTGCTAGTTACACATTCAGGCAGTGGATTTGGGCATTTTTAGTCACTTATTTAGTCTGCCCTAAGGATAGGCAGATATTTGATAGTACTAAAGATGACATTGCAACTCTAAGCTGTTCCAAGTAAAGTTACCTTTTGCAATTGATTGATGAAGGTTTTGTCAATGTCGATGATGTGCAACTGGTGCTCCAGATGTTTTAGTACTATCTTAGCATTTTCATTGCATTGTTATTAATATTATTATTATTATCTCACCTATAGAATTAGTTTATTATTTATTTATAAATTTTTGTGGCCATCCATCATCACAGGGTATCTGGGGCCATCCATCATCACAGGGCAGCTTACAATCAAAGTTGTTGAGGAAATAAAATGATGATATTTACCTTATGACCACATACTACTTTCAGGCAACTTTCAGGCCAGGCTTCTGCAGGGGTTTTATAAGGAAACTCCACACACCCAGACAAACATACACACACCAACTTCTCATAGGATTACTAGCAGGAATTCTGGCAAAAGGCACTGGGTGCTGTAGATAGCTAGATTAATTTACAGGTGTTGTAATCCCTAAGGGGCCTGAGCTCTCAATACCTGAAAGAATAACTTCCCATCTATGTTATAAACTAGGAAGTCCCATCATTTGGAAAGGTTTATCATGGGCACTAACTCAGAATTTTTATATGATTAAAAATGTTTCTTTTTTTAAAATAACTTTATTAAGTTTTTTGTACTAAAAAGATTAAAAAGCCAACAAACGCTAATAATTAAAAGAACAGGGAGGAAAAGAAGAGAACCAAGTCAAAAGCACAGAAAGAAAGAGAAAGAAAGAAAGAAAGAATTTCTGATTTTTCTTTATAATAGCTATAAGCATAAACTTAAACTGAACTTTCTCTAAGATTACATTAGTTTCATTTGTCTATTATATTTTTTTTTCAAATGATCAAACTCATATGCATACAAAAAGTCCAGCAAGTTCCATCATCTCCAACATCCACTCTTCCATTGTAGATACTGACAAATCTTTCCACCATTGTGCATATAAAAATCTTCTTCCTAACACTTACAACTGTTGCAGCATCCCCATAATTACGTGATCAGAATCTGAACTCTTGGCAACTGACTCATATTTAAGACAGTTGCAGTGTCCCGGGATTATCTGATCACCGATTATGACCATCTGACAAGCAAAGTCAACAGAAAAACCAGATGCACTGAACAACTGTGTTACTAACAGCAGTGTTTCACTTAACAACTGTAGCAAGAAAGGTGGTAAAATTGGGCAAATTTACTTAACTGTCTTGCTTAGCAACAGAAATTTTGGCCTCAATGGTGGTCATAAGTCGAGGACTACCTGTACTCTCTCCTCAGTGTTAGCCTCTAAGGTGGCATACATAGAAATAAGCTAAATTCCTAAGCAATCAGTGGATGAGCAAATAAGCAACAAACTTATTTTAAGGCCATTTGGGGAATTCTATTTTTATAATTCTTAATAGGAGTCATCTGATTCACACCTTTCAAATTAATATGTGCATTAAAGCTTTTCTTTTTTGCACTTCTCAGGTGTTGCTAGGATAAAAAAATAAAATAGATCAATGTCTACTTTTAAACATGTCGATGAAAATAAATTCAGAAATGTATATTTTGATAGCATAAATATTTGTTTATTTTTTTCTCCAAATTGAAATAAAAGTATTTGAGGATTGCTGAAGGCAGAAATAGGAGAGGACAGCTATCAGTGACTTTGTAAAAGTCGCATGAGCCAAAAATAGACTAAAAACCAAGCCAATATTATGTTAATTATGTAGTGTGCAGTTCATCATCTGCTTTTTATTTGCAGTGACTTCTAGTCATGGAAGCTCTTGGTTTGTTTGTTTGTTTGTTTGTTTAATTATTCTGTTTATTAAGCTTGTTATATTATTGGCAACCAAAGTGAGCCTGCAGAATTCTGAACTGAAGGAGCCGGAGAAAATATTTAAGCCTTCGCCACATGAATACCAAATGTTGTTCTCTATTGCACTGTCACTTTCTTATTCAAGTGGGCAAAAATTAGATTTGGCCTGATCTAGAACCTCATCTGGTTGACTGGTGGATCTTATATCACTTGTTAATTGGCTTCTTCCTGATCTAGTTTAATAGTCTACCCCAAATAATGCAGTATTGTAGGCTAACAAAGCCTGGTCCACTGACTGGCTCAAAATTGACTTGGCCTTCCATCCTTCCGAGTTCAATAAAATGAATCAAGGACCTTGGAATACTCATATCAAATGATCTAAGCACCAGAGCTCACTGTAACAGCATTGCCAAAAAGGCATTAAGAGTTGTAAATCTAATCGTGCGAAGCTTCTTTTCCGGTAATATTGTACTGCAAACTAGGGCATACAAAACTTTTGCTAGACCAATTCTCGAATGCAGCTTCTCTGTCTGGAATCTGCACTGTATATGGGACATTAACACAATTGAGCAAGTCCAGAGGTATTTCACGAGAAGAGTCCTCCACTCCTCTGCTCACAACAGAATACCACCAGACTTGAAATTTTCAACTTGGACAACCTGGAACTATGCTGCTTATGGTCTGACCTAAATGTAGTACACAAAATTATCTGCTAATGTCCAGTAGTCAACGACTACTTCAGCTTCAATCTCAATAATACACAAACACACAATAGATACAAACTCAAGGTAAACTGCTCCAAACTCAATTGCAGAAAATATGACTTCAGCAACAATGCCTGGAATGCACTACCTGATTCTGTCATTACATCCTCAAACCCCCATAACCTGAACCTTAAACTGTCTACTGTTGACCTCTCCCCATTCCTAAGAGGCCAGTAGGGGCATGCATAAGCACATCAGTGTGCTTAACATCCCTGTCCAACTGTCCCCATCTATTTGTCCCCATTTCTATCAACGTTTATGCTTATTCCTGTTATCTTGTACATGAATGACAAACTAACTAACTAAATAATATAAATAAAATAAAATGAGGACTCTAGATTGTTGGGGTCAATATGCAGATTTTGTAAATCACTCAGAAAGTGCTGTAAAGCAGTATATAAGTCTAAATGCTATTGCTATTTTCTGAAATCCTTGACAGATGTCTTTCTCCTTATTCAGTGCCTCATCCTTTAATTAGAGATGACAGTGATTGAATCAAGGACCTTCTCCATTCTCAGTTTGTGTTCTACAAAGAAATTATAGTCCAAAAGCTCCTTAGGTTGTGATTGATGAGCATTGGCTCACTGTCCATTAATTGGTTATTTCTCAGCATAAAAAAACCTAAGCTATGAACTGTCAGAGATCTGGGTAGCAAAAATCATGCAGAAGGGAGATATGCAAAATTCTTTACTCCAGCATTTATTATTCACTAGACAACCTGTGATCCATTTGAGGATCATTTCAGAGATATTACTTTATTTAACAGAATGACCAAGTTCAAAAGCAGTGAGAGTAGGACATCCAAGTTCCTTCTGGTTTGACTGTCTCCTGAAGTTGATGGCTGGACCAATCCACCCAGTCTCCAGACAGCTAGAGCAAAACTGGTCTACATGATCTCCAGCAGCTGAAGGTGTAGCTAGTCTGGAGGGCTAGGACAGGACAGATCTACTGAACTTCTGGGCAACAACACAGTAGCATGGCAGCACTGAAGCAACCATAAATTTGCTAAATTTCAATCCCACAGGAGACATGTGTCCTGGATTTTGGATACATTCTGTAAGTTAGCGTTTTTAGGTACCTTGGTTCAAAAATGGTTGCCCTCTGATGCCTCTTTCATCAGTTAGCTACAGGCACAAGAGTTGTAGTAAATCTATATATAAAAAAGCCAAATACCGCTCACTCATCACACATCATCTCCGGAACCGTAAAGCTTACAAACTTGAAATTTGGACTATATTTTCCTCTTGGCTTCTAGGTGGTCGCTAAGAAAGGATTTTTCGAAATGACCATCAGTTCATTAGTATTTCTTACACAGTAATTAACATGCTCTGATGCTGAGAAGTTATTGAGTGTATAAGACACGCCCATATTTTCAACCTCTTTTTTGAAGGAAAAAGGTGTAACTTATACTCCGAAAAATATGGTACGTTCTATTTTGAATAAATCCATCTCTGTATGAAAAGCCACATAGAGCCAACATGATAGGAAGGCATTTCTTTTCATGATAGGCTGCATTCATACAAACACCCTAGTTACATTTTTAATATTTGTTATCTTACAAGTAACTCTTAAAGGCTTCTTTTCAGTAATTTATTAACAACCTGTACAAATGTTTCATCAAAGGTGGGCCTAAATTGCATCAATATTTCCTCATGTATTCCCAGTTTTACTTTATGGTAACTGGTGAAGATCAATCACACACATTTCTCAGTCATATATCTGAGACCATTTCGTTAATTAATACTTGATACAAATCTGTGATTAAAAACTTAACTGGATCTGTAATTAGGTTGATAAATACACTTACATGGATTTTTGCAAGGTGGGAACAAATGAATGGATAAATTCTCATGCATGAACAACATCAAAGATTAAATCCTCTCCTTTAGAATGAGTTGAGCTTTCAATGTGGCTTTGCTGAATATTTGAACTCAGAAAAAAATATCACTTGTGGAAAAAAAATAAGGTGGTTATATACATCTAGTGAATCATCAACGGAACTGGTTTTTGTAAGTTTTGTAGCCTCTTATTTGAACTTTAATTTGAAATTAGTTTTATAAGCCACATGGGAGTTATAAGAGGACTTGATGCCGTGACTGAGCTGGACATCTTAGAAGCCCTTCTAAAATGTATAACAATAAGGATAAGAAAAACAAACATAAATACTGTAAATATTTTTCTTCCAGGATCAGCTATCAGCTATCAGTGTTTCATCTTTTTATCATGATTCATGTTTCTTTTTTATATTTTTTAAACTGTTAGGGATGATTTTTCTTATTTTTCATCAATTGATTGTGTGCCATCATAGTGACCACATAGATTTTGTCCATGTCTATCTGTCTCTAACCTAAGCCTGGTCTGTCAGGTCTTCCAATGGTTTGTTTTATTATTTTATTATTTTATTTTATTATTTTATTTTATTATTTTATTTTATTTTATTATTTTATTATTTTATTTTATTATTTTATTTTATTATTTTATTTTATTATTTTATTTTATTATTTTATTTTATTATTTTATTTTATTATTTTATTATTTTATTCATTTATTTTATTTATTTTATTTATTTTATTTATTTTATTTATTTTATTTATTTTATTTATTTTATTTATTTTATTTATTTTATTTATTTTATTATTATTTTATTTTATTTTATTTTTTTATTTTTTATTTTTTATTTTATTTATTTTATTTTATTTTATTTTTGTATTGTATTGTTTTATTTTGTTTTATTATTTTATTATTTTATTTTATTTTAAATTATTTTTTCAATCGCCTTCATTTTCATAGAGGACACATGCATGAGCCAAGGAAAATTTCATGGCACTAAAATGCACATAACTTTACTTTGCAGATTGCATTGCTCCCACCAAGTGTAGGCATGTAGGTTGATGCTGTAAGTGCTGCTGCCAAGTCTAGGTTCCCCTTAGGGAATTCTGGTATCTCAATGGCCTCTTTCCAAACCACACAATCATGATTTAACTTCTCCAAATCTTTCTTACGCATTGCTTCATAAGTGAACAAATGGGTTTCCTTTTTTAAAAGCCCCTAATTTTTTCCCCTTCACTCCTTTCTAGTTATCAGGCATCAAATAGCAAAGTTCCTGTTGAATTCTTCCTTTCCCTTCCCAACCCTTCCCTTCCCTTCTCCTGCCTTCCCTTCCCTTCCCCTCCCCTCTCCTCTCCTCTACTAATGGTCAAGAAGAATTGGTGCCAGATAAGAGTCAACAGACTTTATAGGAGAGTTTAAGGTAGGTTTCTTATGGGGGTATAGAGACTTCAAACTGATGATATCTTTGACCCCACTTTCTGGCTCAGCCTGGATGTCTGCTACAAGAAGGTTATTCTATGAAAACTCTGGCTCAAAATCAATGAATGAGTATGCAGCATAGAATTTATCCTGTATGTTAGGCACATACTTACTGATGTGAGTCTCAGCTGGCCCTAAACCTGGCTCCCAGCTGATGACAAAGAGAATGTCAAAATGCTAAAGGCATATCAGATATGACATTTGCTTTAAAAATGTAACCAAGAACAGAAAATAGAGATGGAATAATCTTACTGGTTAAAAAGATAAAGAGATAGCTTCGATGCTTTTTCTTTCCATATAAGAACAGGAAAATCTGCAAAATATTGGCAAAATATAATATTAAAACTAGGAGAAAAACTCATGTAGTATTAAATCTACAAAAAACTCATTCAGGGCTAATGCTGTTAAATTTGGAAAGCCACCATTTAGAACTATTAGCAAATTAAATTGTGGGACAAATGAATTTCATTTCATCCACTTTACTTAAATTCTTTGGTTCACACTCAAGGTGAAGTCCAACAGCAAGCCTTTAACATATTGATAAATGATGCCCGATAGCCAGATTGGTGTAGGAGTTAAGGCACCAGACTAGAAGCCATGAGGCCATGAGATCTAGCCCTGTCTTAGTCACAAAACCAGCTGGGTGACCTTGGCCAGTCACTTTCTCCCAGCCCTAGGAAGGAGACAATGGAAAATGACCTCTGAAAAAACTTGTCAAGAAAGCTGCAGGGACTTGTCCAGGCAGTCTTGAAAAATTAGACAACACTCAATGGAATAAAAAGAAATGATACCATCTATGAGTAAGGAACACAGTATTAATAAATAAATCTTGGCTCATAAAAAGCCATCCCATTTATTATCACAAAAGCTTTCAGGATCTGCAACAGCCAATGGAAGAATATACTTGTATAACTTTAGTGTGTCACAGGATTGTGTGCAATGTGTTACAAAAGATTAGCACATATACAATGCTAATGATGTCACAATAATGCCAGGTTACATTGTGACTTGGTCGGATTTTCCTTTTTCTTAAGGATAGAGGAATGACCAAAGATTTGGTGAGAAGAAACTTCCATTGACTGCAAGAGACAATGCTTTATAGAGTTGTGCTCTAAAAGGTGCAAATACTGCTAAAAGTTCTTTAAATCCACAAATAGTTATCACTGCAATGGAACCACAGCATTGTAAGACAGTGAATCACTAGGTCCAAGGGTGCCTCTACCTAGATCATTTTACAACTTCTGTAGGGGATTCCTAAACCTTAGTAACATTGCTGCCTAAATAAATCAATTAACTGTCTATCTACCTGTTCATCTTTAAAAAAAAAATTCCACTCTCTAGTTCCAAAGAGAGAATTGTACTGCTACTTCATGGGAATAACTTCTGTAGGATAAGAAGATGAAGACCCTGAGGTTATGTTCATCACTACTTTTCATGAAATGGTCAGAGAGAAGCTATAGGACATGATTAGGTTGACCCTGAAGGAGGGGGATCAAATGCATCATCTAACTTCAGTCTCTTTGTGCCCATCAGAGATCTAGGTCCAGCCCACCTTGAATTCCATTGACTCTTAAGGTAAAGATAAAGGTTCCCCTCACACATATGTGCTAGTCGTTTCTGGCTCTAGGGTGTCATCTCCATTTCAAAGCCAAAGAGACAGCAGTGTCTGAAGTCTCCATGGTCATGTGGCCAGCATGACTAAACACCGAAAGTGCATGGAACGCTGTTACCTTCCCACCAAAGTATTTTTTACGTGCTTTTGAACTGCTAGGTTGGCAGAAGCTGGGACAAATAACAGGAGCTCACTCCATTACACGACACTAGGGATTTGAACTGCCGAACTGCTGACCTTTCTGATCGACAAGCTCAGCATCTTAACCACTGAGCCACCGCATCCCACACTACATTTAGGTGTCCATCCAGCCCACCTTGAATTCCATTGACTCTTATCTACCACCAATTTGCTTTGATCACTAGCTGTTCACATTCTTTTAGACAGTGTTATTATGCATTAGAACTTTAGTCATTTGAACCACATTGCTTCCTAGTTTCTTGCACCTGATAAGAAGCTGTAGCGATGGGTAAGTTGGTTCTATGAGACGACTGTAACTTCACTCAGGAAGGTACTTTGTGCCATGGAGGTGGTGATTGCCATATTGAAACACTTGACTTTGCCTCAAATGGTCAACCAGCCATTTTATTAGCCAGTGGAGGATTCTGAGCCTGCTATAAGCTTTCAGCAGTTGAATCAGAAAAAGGTTTATGTTCTTAGAGTACATAAGAAGGATCTTTCTTGTTAATGGAACTGTGGACCACTCCCCAAAGTAAAACAATGCAGAACATTTATTTTGCAATGCACACCACTTATTTAAAGCAAATCATGCCTACTAAGGAAATTCTGCCCACAAATTGCGTATTTTCATTATATTAGGAAAAATCTACAACATGCATGAAGGGAAAAATTGGAAACAAAAATGCATGCATTTGGAGAAAAATACAAAAATACAATTTTTAAATACTAATTTCTTTTCTTTTTTAAGAAAACAAATCATAAATTGATATAGGAATGGAGCAAATTGAATTTAGAAGCAGAAAAATTAGAAGCCAATATTTAATGCACAAGGGATGCAGTGGTCCACTGGCTGCTAAGCTTGTCGATCAGAAAGATCGGCAGTTCAGCAGTTTGAATCCTTAGCACTGTGTAATGGAGTGAGCTCCCGTTACTTGTCCCAGCTTCTGCCAACCTAGCAGTTCGAAAGCATTTAAAAATGCAAGTAGAAAAATAGGGACCACCTTTGGTGGGAAGGTAATAGAACTCCGTGCACCTTCAGCATTTAATCATGCCGACCACATGACTACAGAGATGTCTTCGGACGACGCTGGCTCTTTGGCTTTGAAAAAGAGATGAGCACCACTCCCTAGAGTTGGGAACGACTAGCACATATGTGCAAGGGGAACCTTTACCTTTACCTATTTAATGCACTTATCCCTATTTGAGATTTTTCCCATAGAAGTTCATGGGAATTGACTTTAATTGTATTATATTAGGTTTATCCACTGTAATTCTTATTTGAATGTCTAACTGTTACAAATAAACTAGCTTTTGTATTTCTTTTTAATATATTATTTTATATTTAGCATCATAAACACCATAAATCTTTGTAATTTGGTCTAGGCAAGTCTATTCAAGTTTACTTGACTAAGGGAAAGTGATTGGTGTAGACATGTGTGATTTGAAATACTCGGGGGCAATTTTATAACTTTTACCTTTGATGTTCTCAGAGAACTCTACTAATACAGGTGCATATTAAACACCACCTTTTCCAGATTTGTACAAATAAAATGTTTGGCTTAGATGTTGAGGAACCAGCCTCTAAACCATTCTCAACTATGAAACTACTTGGGTGGCCTCAAACTAAACATCTCTGAAAAAATCTGACAGAGATCTCAGAGATTTGACAGAATCATAAACTGTATAGCTTGTGCCCCAAATATTAATATGGATGATCAATTTTAATAACTTTTTAAAAAGAGGGAATTTAGACAACTTCATTTTGGGCTTGTCATAGTTAGAACTTATCAAGCTCCAGCATTAAAGACTAGAGTGCTGGGGAATTGAATCTTTTTTGTTGTTAGTTGCAAAGTAATGTCTGACCCATCGTGACCCCATGGACAATGTTCCTCCAGGCCTTCCTGTCCTCAACCATCTTCTGGAGTCAAATTAAACTCATGCCTACTGCTTTAGTGACTCCATTCAGCCACCTCATTCTCTGTCACCCCCTTCTTCTTTTGCCCTCAATCTTTCCCAGCATTAGGCTCTTCTCCAGGGAGTCCTTCCTTCTCATTAGGTGGCCAAAGGATTTGAGTTTCATCTTAGGATCTGGTCTTCTAAACAGTAGTCAGGGTTGATCTTCTCTAGGACTGACTGATTTGATCACCTTGCAATCCAAGAGACTCACAGGAGTCTTGTCAAGCACCAGAGTTCAAAGGCCTCCATTCTTTGGTGCTCAGCTTTCCTTATAGTCCAACCTTCACAGCCATCCATTGCAACTGGGAAAACCATAGCCTTGACTATACCCCCTTTTGTTGGCAGGGTGATGTCTCTGCTTTTTAGTATGCTGTTTAGATTTGCCATAGCTTTCCTTCCCAGCAGCAAGCCTCTTTTAATTTCTTGGCTGCAGCCCCCATCTGTGGTGATATTGGAGCCTAGGAAAATAAAATCTGTCACTAACTCCATTTCTTCACTGAATCTTTAGAATTAGTTAATTATTTAGGATTTTTTCCCTCCTCTCCTGCAAGTGAAGCATTCAGGAGCAACTAGTTGGCTGTTGTAGATCTTGGTTCTTATGAAGATCTGGGGTGCTTACATAGTCTTCTTTTAAGTAGTTCATCTAGTTTAAAGGTTAAACTATTGAAATGCCAACCCTAAGTGAGTATATGAATTGTGAAGTTTTCTTACCTATCTATCTTGCATAGAATCACTCACTGGGAAGAGGAGGAGCCAATGTCCCCACGGTACGGACATGCAGTCTTGATGCTCTGAGACTGCAGCTGGTACTTTTGCCACTGGGGGGTCCAATCAGACCTAAACCATCCCAAAGAGACAGTGAACAAGAAGAATACGTCTTGCTGATTTCGGGGATACCGCAAAATCCCTGAAAAAAGCAAGATAAGGTCTTCAAGCTAGTGACAAAAGACAGCTTAGGCTGATGAAGTGAGGACGGATGGCTATGGAATGGAAGGGAACAGAAAGAGAAAGTGTGATCATCTGGGGAATTCTTTCTGTTTCGGAAAAAAAACTGCCCAAAAGAATCTCTTTTTTATGCTAAACTAAGCCCTTAAGCAGAAGAAGTCAGCGGCGGAATTGATCTTCATTGTTTTGTTTTGGTTAGTATGCTTTTCTTCTTGTAACTATTGAAATGCTTCTTGCAACTTTTTCTCTCTCCCTTCCCTCTACTTAAAGTGAATGGACTGGTTTTTCTTCTTCGGCTCGTTCCTGCCTTATTTTTCAACTTAAGGACTAAAATCTCCCTCTCTACTTTAACAAAAATTGTCTATTATTTGCTATTAAACTCCATTTAAGAACTTTGGCCCTCCTAAATCTGAGTCAACACAAGAAAGTGAAAAAAAATGCTAATTTTATATATAATAATAATAATTTTATATATAATAATGCTAACTCCGCCGTTGCCGGTCCCAAGCCCAGATGAGAAAGGAGGAGGGTTGGGGTCAGGTTGGCAACTGGCCCCATAAAAAGACCCCGCCAACCCATACAATATGGTGAAAGAAACAAATAAAAATTTTATACCGCATCGGTCGTCGCGCAGGTTAACAAGGGCCGCGGCGGATGTTGGGTCCCTGGACATCCGTTGACAAGTGGGCTACAAGTGAACCAGCCAACAAAATGACAAAAATATAGTGCAGATGAAAACCGTGCCATAATGGCCTGTTACTACAACTCAGAGCCAGAAAAAAGAGGTTATTTAAAGCGAATGTATGAATTATGGAAACAACTGATATTTAAGACACAACTAAAGACATTATAGTAGAACTCCCAGAAGAAGCTCTCGGGGAGGAAATAACACCACCACCACTAGAACCAGTTATCACTGAACCAACTGATGAACTAACTCAAAAACAAAAAGAATTGAAGGATAAGATCATGGAGCATTTTCTGCTTAATGAGGAAAGGCAACGTTTACCATCACTAAAAACTGTGCCTAAGAAAATTTTGGCCCCTATCATGAAAATGGTTAATGCAGTGTTTTCAACAATTGAATCGGGATCCATCTTGGAAACGAACCAGTTAATGTACAGCGCAGCTGTAATAGTCACTAATGAACTAGGCATTAAAATCAAAGTACCTAGTCACACAACAGAAAAAGCATCAAAGCCAAAGTGGAAAATCCGATTAGAACAAAAAGTCAAATAATTAAGGGCAGATGCTAGTAACTTAAAGAACATGCATGAGCAATGGCTTAAAAACAACAAAACCATAGATCGGCTAATCAGAAGATATAGATTGGATACAAGAAACATCAATGAAGCTGTAGAGCTTGTAAAACAGCAGATAACAGCAACAGCTAGAAAAATTGAAAGATATGAGGCACGAATCATCCAATATAAACAAAATCAGCAATTTCGAACAGACCAACGGCATTTTTATCAAAGTCTTAATGTGAATGGTGACACCAAAAGTGAAAAACCAGAAAAGCAGGCCACAGTTGAATTCTGGAAAGAATTGTGGGAAAATGCAAAGGACTACAACAAGGAAGCAAAGTGGATACATGACTTTGAGAAAAGCATTGGCAACAAACAAATGCCAGTATTAGAAATAACAACTGAGATGGTCAAAAATCGAAAAAAAAGGTAAAGAATTGGACATCAGCTGGAAAGGACCAATTACATGGTTTCTGGCTCAAATATCTGACCAGTTTACATGCAATATTGGCCAGGCAACTGAATGAAATTTTACAAAAGGGCCAAATTGATGAATGGTTGACAACTGGAAAAACATACTTGATTCAGAAAGATGCAACTAAAGGAACAACACCTGAAAACTACAGACCAATAACATGCTTGCCAACAACCTTCAAATTACTCACAGGCATTATTGCAGATAACATGATGGATTATTTGGAAACAAACAACATCTTGCCAGTAGAGCAAAAAGGCAACAAAAGAAGGAGCAGGGGCACAAAAGATCAGCTCCTAATTGATAAAAATGATATTAGAAAATTGTAAGAACAGAAAAACGAACTTGAATATGGTCTGGATTGATTACAAAAAGGCATTTGACTCACTGCCACATAGTTGGATCATAAAATGCTTAGAAACAACTGGCATTAGCAAAAATATTACATCCTTTACTGAAAAGGCGATGAAACAATGGAGAACTGAGTTGGCAGTAGGGAATGAAATCTACGGAATGGTTAATATCAAGTGAGGAATTTTCCAGGGTGATTCACTTTCACCTCTTCTCTTCATCATCACAATGATCCCACTATCAGTAATCTTTTAAAAAATGAAATTAGGCTACCAAACAGCCAAAGAAGCTGAAAAAACTTCGCATTTACTATATATGGATGATTTGAAACTCTATGGAAAGTCAGAAATAGAAATCCAATCATTGACAAACACAGTCCAAGTATTCAACACCGATATTTCAATGCAGTTTGGCATGGAAAAATGTGCCACTGTATCCATAAAAAGGGGCAAAATCACTGCATGTGAGGGAATTGAAATGCCCAATGGCCAACTAATTAAATGCAATGAAAATGAAACCTACAAATACTTAGGCATTCTGCAGTTGTATAACATCAAGCATGGAGAAGTAAAAACTATTGTCAGGCGAGAGTACACCAACAGAGTTAGGAAAATTTTGAAATCTAAATTGAATGGGGGAAATACAATCAAGGCCATAAATACCTGGGCAATACCAGTTATAAGATACACAGCTGGTATAGTTAACTGGACACAAGCTGATTTGGACATTTTGGACCGAAAAACCAGGAAACTAATGACAATGAACTACAGTTTACATCCACGTGGTGATACTGATAGATTATACCTGCCCCGAAAATTGGGTGGCAGAGGATTATTACAAGTGAAGCAAACAGTTGAAGAAGAAAAACATGCACTGGCTGATTATTTAAAAGAAAGTCAAGAACATCTATTAATCGAAATAAAGAACAAAAATCTACTGAAGGCCCAACAGACGAAACAAGAATACAGAAAAGATGTGATAAAATCAAGAATGGAGAGTTGGCAGAACAAAGCACTGCATGGCCAATTTCTGGAAAAAATAAAAGATAAAGTGGACAGTGAACAAACTTGGTTATGGTTAACAACAGGTACATTAAAGAAAGAAACAGAGTCACTAATCCTGGCTGCGCAAGAACAAGCTATCCGCACAAATGCCATTAAGGCCAAAATTGAAAAATCCTCTGATGATGCCAAATGCAGACTTTGCAAAGAAGCTGATGAAACTGTTGACCACATACTCAGCTGCTGTAAAAAAATCGCGCAGACTGATTATAAATTGCGGCACAATTCAGTAGCACAAATGATCCATTGGAATTTGTGCAAAAATTATAATATTAAAACAGCAACAAACTGGTGGGAACATCAGCCTGAAAAAGTCACTGAAAATCAGATGGTCAAGATCTTGTGGGATTTTCGCATACAAACAGACAAAATACTGGCGCATAATACACCAGACATCACACTGGTTGAGAAAAATAAGGTCACAATCATAGACATCGCAATACCAGGTGATAGCAGGGTTGCCGAGAAGGAACATGAAAAAATCGCAAAATACCAGGACTTAAAAATTGAAATTCAACGACTATGGCACAAACCAGCAGTGGTAATTCCAGTGGTAATTGGCACACTGGGTGCTATTCCAAAAGCACGGGAATTACATTTAAAACAGTTAAAAATTGACAAAATCACCATCAGTCAAATGCAAAAAGCCGCACTGCTTGGATCTGCACGTATATTACGAAAATACGTTACGACGTCCTAGGCCCCTGGGTGGGGCCCGACTAGTAACCAATGCCAAATCTGGTGAAACAACTGGCCACTGTGATACAATCGTAGTATAATAATAATAATGAAATGATAAGTTATAGTTAATGACATATATATGTACTGGCTTAATATAAGGAATTTGGATATAAATTGCAAACAATGATTAGGGAAAAAAGGTTTATAAATTTAAATAATTAATTCTTATTTTGAATATGTTATAAAGTTATAATGTTATTGGATATATTAACTAAGTTTTATAATTAGTAAGTAGTAATTTAGTAACTTATAGATGGTTATGTTAAATAAATAATTGATAAGGGCAATAAAGTATACATATATGTTGGTTTGATGAGAAGAAAATAGATATAACAGTAAAAGATTTTTTGTTAACCAATATTAATTATAACAACTAACAATGGAATGATAAGGATAAGGGATACAGTTAATGATACATATACAGTATGTACCACCATAACAAAAGGAACGTGGACACAAATTGTAAACAGTGATTTGGGGGGAGAAAAGGGCTTAGAAATTTTGTCAACTAATTTTTGTTTAGAATATGTTATAAAGGTTTAAGACTATTGGATGACTCTGTAATAATTAATGAAATGCCATTAGGTGGTTGTGTTTTTTAACTATGGATTATTCTAGGCAAAAGGACATTAAAACAATTTCAGTTAAATGAGAACTATGATATGTTGAAAGTAAGAATCATCAAGAACTTTGATATTTGATATGAATGTAAATAATGACTGTGGAAGAGATGCACGAAAGCTAATTGTAACCAATTGACACACTTTCTACAAGATGTAATGTAAGATGATTATTTTTTGTGTGTTGTTTGTTTAGTAAAAATTAAAAAAAATGTTAAAAAAAGAATCACTCACTGGGACCTTGGTGAAAGGGCTTGAGTTTACATTAACCTTTTCTGCTTCCTAGTATCGTCCTAGTTTATGCCTGCTATTTGTTTGCTGTGGAAGGCATCCAAAGGGGAATGCTATTTCCTGCCAAAAGTATTAGGAAATTAGGAATTTCCTACCAAAGGATAGTTATGTATGTATGAACCATGAGCACAAAAAGGGTCAGAAGCTTAAAGTCCATTTATCTCTTCCCTCCCTTCTCAAACCCCGTTGAGCTAGGTCTTTCATCTGTTATTTACTTTTTTGTTCTGCTTGGGTTTTTTTTTCATTTTTTTTCTCATTCAGATTTTAAATGGAAGCAACTTTAAGTTAACTTTAGTTAATTTTAGTAGACACAAATAGAAACCAAGTGCAGAGACAAGATGGATGTACTTTCAGATATATCAATATATGAATCATGCAAAGACACAATTCTTCTGGTCACAGCCATCATGGACCATATAATTCTCCCCCTTCAATCATATTCTAGGAAAAAAGGGACTCGCTTCTTCTGTAATTCTCTAGATATTTTGGTATTCAGATGAGTCTTGCATTGACTTAAGGTCTTAGACCAACAGTTCTAGAAATTTGAAAATGCTGTTCTCGAAGCTATGAAACCAATTTGGACTAATGATTCAGGGCTGGTAACCTTATTTCCAGCTATCTGTTGGTCTGTCAACAACCTACTTCTCTTGGAGTGCAAAGGAAAGAAGAAAAACTGAACAATGCTATCCTTGCAGAAATTTAGTCTTTTCTGCAGGCAATTATGGAATTATGATCCTTCTCCCATGCTACTAGATCAGACCAATAGGTTGATCCAGGAGAGCTGGGCAAAACTTTAATTTGAAGTTCAAAGGTGATCTGATGCAGTCTCCAAACCAACATTCAGACCTGGGTTAAAAATCTAAATGGCATAGTCAATTCAAATGAGATGTGTTTTATTTGGTATAATGATTCAGAACAATCTGGAATCCAGAAAAGCCATTTTTTTGGAGCTGAATATAAAACCCAATTTCTGGATCAGCAGTTTTGGACTGTTACACTTACTTGAACCAATTTTCCTAAATGATTAGTACCTTTGGATACTGATTTCAACCAACAGTTTGAATCAAAACATATTCACCCCTTAGTCCTGGTCTATTCTATATTTGTATCTTCAATACAATGAGCAGATCTAGCGATTCTCAACCTTGGAAAGCTTGAAGATGTGTGGATTTCAACTCCCAGGATTCCCCAGTCAGCATGGAAGTTGAATCCATAGATCTTCAATTTGCTAAGGTTGAGAAACACTGCTCTATCCTCCACCCCACATTTCTTTGGCAAATAATGTTTTTTAGGAGCTTCACGCTCCAGAGATATACATTTAGTTAATTAATGTACTGTGTACTGTTTTTTTAAATGTGTCCAAATTTTGTTCTGTTTTTAAAATTCACTCTGTTCATTCATAGTTGACTCTTTAGGTATTGATGATGAATTTTGTCCTTTTATTTTGCATGTTATATTTTTGTTTTCTTTTAAATGGAATTAAGGTCATCAACCAAAATGAAGGATTGATTGATTAATTGGCTGACTGCTTTTTCCACTTCTCCTAATCATTAATTTAACCATTCAGATTAAGCTTGAACGTCAAAGCAACAAATACAGCATCAGTTTGAAAATATAGCTTGTGTATACTTTTCCCAAAATGCATGTTTCCACTCCCCCCTCAAACAGTACCAGATATTGACTCTGGAGAATCCAACAAGGGGATATCTATTTGCATATGGTTGTACAGATAAATTTCACATATTTCTTGGCATTGTGTTTGGCAGTAGATGGAATTTTAAGTTTCATTATTACATAACCAAAACTATGTGCCACCAAAATAAATGGGGAAAATAATAGCAAATTCATGCCAGTCAGCTGTCTTGAAATGGTGTTGCAATTTGATTCTTATCCTGGGTTTTTTTTTAAGCTTCTTGCACTTCTGTTTTTTTTTCTTTCTGAAGCTGTCTTTTTCATGGATGACTCAGTTTCTTCTTTTCACACATAAAGGTCATTTCCACAGCTTAAGGTCTTTTCCACACCTAACTAAGCTTAGATGTGGTTTCTCCTGCTGGGGAAGTGATCTTTTCACTCTCCAGCATTTGCAGACATGGTTTCTAAATGAAGATTCACTCAGCCAGTTGCAATTAGTGCAAATGCTCATTTGGCAGTTTGCTTTATCTCTAGGCCATATTCAAACTGTCAGATTGCAGCCAAAATACTCTCCGATGTGTCTTGCTGCCTTGCTTGTTCCAAGATCTTATGCTTCCTGGGGTCTCTAATTATAGTAACATGGCAGATGAAAAGGGGTTTAGGTCCAATGGAGAACTGGAGTAACTCTCAACCACTGTTTTTCCCTCACATATGATCCCTTGTCCTTGACTCCTTATCCCCAAAACACAAGTGAAGTAATACAGATTTCTTCTAGAATTGTTTAGATGCATCCTTCTCATTTTAGGAAGAACTAATTTTCAAGGAAACAACAAAATGGAAAGCCAGATGGATGAAAACCCTTGGTTAAATTCATGGGTTATAGTGGAGAGATGCAAAATGTTAATGCAGGACAGGATTCCATTTAGCAGCTACTAATGCTCATCGAATATCTACTTACATTGGCAATCCAGGAAATCATTCAGTAGGTAAAACAGAGGGTTTATCCTTCCATTCTCAACAGATTATCCCATAATATTAGTAATTGTCAAATGTTAGCCTTTTTTCAATAAAAGAAAGCTGCCCCATTGTGTGGATGAAAAAAACCTCCCTCTTGATTAGCTCATTAACATATGAATCGATTGTGTGAAGTAGCAGATGGAAGCCAGAAAACTCAAAGGATCCCACTGCCAAATTTCTTGTAGAAGAGTTTGAGAACTCCCCCTTAATTGGTTAAATACTATGAAAATATTTATTTCTTCCACAATGGAGCAAAATGATGGACTCTGGGCTACAATCGCCTGCCTTTCTACACTGCAGTCCATGGAAAGTTATTGCTTAATTAACCCCTTTAAATGAATACCTGATAATTAATAAAGCCATGGATGTTACCCCCAAGGCTGAAAGCAGAAGTCTCTTCTGTTCAACTATGAAACGAGAAAACATGCTGTACTAATGGGAAATAATTCCGGTGGAAGGCGAACCAATTAGGATTAGTGAATTCCATTTCATTTAAAGTTTCAAGATACAAGAAGTAATTTATCTAGGAAATTAATAGTGTTAGTGACTTTTCTAATATAGCAGCAAATGGTTCATATCAAATTAATGGAAAGCAAACTGACAAATGCAGAATGAAGCTTATTATGAAGGTATAAATGTTATGGATATGATAAAGTACAAATGATTAATATTAGAGGCTCCAGGTCTTCAAAATTGATATCTATTTTTAATTTTTCCATATGTGGGAGCAACTTAACTTCCTTAGTTAAGTAAGTTATTAAAGAAGAGCCTGCTTACTTAATATCTTCCCCTAAAATTGGGACTCTAAACAAGGGCATTCATTTCCTGTTTTACATGACCCTTTTTGTACATACATGCAATTTTCATGTCTTTGAAACCTTTGCTCTGAAAACATTTAGATTCAAAAGCTGACTTTAAAACTACATATTTGATCTTAGCCAAAAGGCAGAGATGTAAGATGCAATAACATGGCATAAATAAATTTAGTCACACAGCATTGTATGTTCAAAAAACTTTATGTAAAAATACTTCAGTGGCAGAACGTTTATTTATAGTTTTATTATTATTATTTTTTTTTTAGGGAAACTGAGTGTGTTCTTCCACTATAATGGGATGTGAGAATAACCTTGGGAGACAGAAGGAAGAGTCACAGGTAAGGCAACAGTCAGACAAGAGATGGAATGGAATAGGGCTGGAGTAAGCATTCTCTCCATTTTTAAAATGTTTTTTAAATTGTTTTTAATTATTTCCCTTGCTTTTTATTGTGACGTTTATTTGCTCTGTTGTGACATTTATTTGCTCTGTTATGGTAATTTTGTTGCATTGTTTTTTTTCTCTTTGAATTTTGTACACCATTCAGAGTCACATGTATGAGATAGACACCTACATTAATTTTCTAAGTAAGTACCGGTAAGTAAGTAAGTAAGTAAGTAAGTAAGTAAGTAAGTAAGTAAGTAAGTAAGTAAAATAAGGGGAATAGTTTCCTTCTAATAAGGTAAAGGTTCCCTGCACTTGTGTGCTAGTCATTTCCAGCTCTAGGGGGCGGTGCTCATCTCCATTTCTAAGCCAAAGTGCCAGTGCTGGCGAAAGACTTCTCCGTGGTCATGTGGCCAGCATGACTAAACACTGAAAGCTTATGGAACACTGTTACCTTCCCACCAAAGGTGGTTCCTATTTTCCTACTTGCATTTTTTATGTGCTTTCGAACTGCTAGGTTGGCAGAAGTTGGGATAAGTAACGGGAGCTCACTCCGCTATGTGATGCTAGGGATTTGAACTACTGAACTGGGGAAGGCCGTTTTTGTCCTCCCTTGGTTTCAGGAAAGCCTCCAAAGCTTGGGGAGGCTGAAAAACGGTCCCAAGGGCCAACTGGAAGTTCAAAAAAGATCCATTTCTGGCCTCTGGAGGGCCTCCGGGGAGGCCGGGGAAGGCCATTTTTAAAAAATTGACAGAAAAAAAAATGCATTCACAGAGGATGCGCTGAGAAGAAATGTGATTAACCTTCTAATCAACACTCCCTTCCCCGTTCTGCAAGCAAGGATAGATGTTCTCTAGAAGTATTTAGAAGAGCCATACAAAATTGGCTGTTGAAACAAGGAGATGAATAAAAAATATATACAGAAGTACTTGAAGATCAATTTTATTACTGAGCATAATTGACATTGTATCTAATTTTTAATATCCCTAGAAGGGTTGTTCCAATAAGCAGATTAAATTAGTCAAACAGCATCAGAGGCAGAAAAAGTTCCCCGTGCAAGCATTTTCCACAATTTGTAGAACTAGATTGCAATTTTGGAAGTTTGCTTGAGTGGTATGATCCATTCTACTAGAATCAGCCCTGTAAATTGTCCTGATGAATTTTATTCCCTAAAGTCCCTGGAATTTGTTCAAGCCTGAAATTTCTCAAGTTACTACCACTTGTTCTGTTGGCGTCTGCAAAGAATCAACCATTTAATCCAATACACTATCTTGGATCTGTGCCTGATTTAGTAATATGGATAACTCTAGCTCAAGAGAGCAATTATTAAAATGAAATTGTCCAGAGATGGAATGCAAAAATTGCTAGTGATCTGCCCATATTTCTATACAAGAATATCCTAGGCTTAGTGGTATGCAACTATATAGAGAAAGGGATGCCATTACTGCACTTATTTTCTTTTCTTTTAAAACAAGGTACAATGATGTGCAATGAAAAATCAAATATTTTGGGAATTGAAAAGATTCTGTACTTTATTTTATGTATTATTACTGTTGATTTCATTGTATAATGAAAACTTTGGGGAATAAGGGGATTGTCTTTAATGTAAGATAGACAGAACATAATTTTTGGGAGGAGAATCTGATTCCTTATTTATCCATTGATTACTGATGCTGTGTACTTTTAACTGGATAGCTATGCAATTATCTGGGTGGGTTTTTGGTTTTTTTTGCATTTCACCAGATTATTCTAGATGCATATATAAAAGCCCTGCTTAAGGACAGAAAATATACATAATTGTATTTATAGAATGTTTGCACTGGAAATAACCTTGGAGGTCATCTATTCCAATTTACTGTCCAATGCAGAAATCAACTACAGCATCCTCAAAGACCTCCATTCACTGTCTGTTTAAACATCTAAATAAATTTTGCTGCCTTCTAACGCAATCTGTTTACATGAATACACGTTTTCCTGATGCCCAGAAAACCCTACTTGCTTCTAATTCAATTTTTAAAAATCATATCCTCCAGAAGGTAAGACAAGAAACAAAGGATGGAGACTTATCAAGGAGAGAAGCAACCTAGAACCAAAGAGAAATTTCACAATAGTAAGAACAATTGGAACCAGTGGAATGGTTCATCTTCAGAAATTGTGAGTGCTCCATCATTGGAGGCTTTTAAGAAAACCCTGGGAGGCAATTGTCTGGAATGGTGTAGGGTCTCCTGCTACAGCAGGGAGTTGGACTAGACTAGAAGGTCTCCAATTTCCATTCCAACTTCATTATTCTGAAACAACTATGGACAATTTAGAACCTCAAAGGCTTCATCCACGTATCCTCTTTGCCTACTGCCAAGCTGGCTTGCCAACTTTTTTTTGAGGACATATCCTCATAATAAAGCCTCCATGTTGTAGATGTGCCAGAAAGGTAAAAAGCAGCAGTTATGTCTGTATGGAAGGACGATGAGATCAGGTCCATATCAGCATGTCCACCTCTTTTCTTTATGTTTCATGATGCCACATGCTCACCCAAAAGGATGAATTGAAAGTGGTGGGTTCCTGTAGATACTGGTGTGGAATAAGGGGTCTCTCACCTCAAGCAGATGCGCAGTGTTGCTCACAAGAGTATAAACTAGGGAGATGAGCATTTTAACCATCACAGGTTCCCTTCTTTTGTGTTCATCTTCCATGACCTCCATACTTTCTCAAAGTAGCCTCCCATAGCCACATTCGCATCCTCATGTAATGAGGATGTTTTCTCATCTTCAATATGGGAGGAAAGGACAATATCTGGGGACATGGAGGAAAACCCAAAGAGAGATATTATGTCTCCCTACAGTCTTGTTCTCCAGGCAAAACATGCCCAATGCTTCCAGTTCTTTCTCATAGATTTTCCTTCTTATCCCTTAATAATTTAGTTGTTCTCCTTGGGACACATTCTGGTTTCTCAATGTCCTTCCTAAAATTCAGTGCCCAAATCTGGATACAACATTTATAGAATGGAAAGGAGCTATGTTTATTCTTATTTATATTTTTTCAAAAAATGCACTATGGGCAGAGATAGGAATGGAATGCATGCTTTATGAAACTGACACTGCTTGGAAAAAAACTAATCTCACTATCCATCGTTTCATATAGTTTTCAAGTGAAGAGCATTTGCTCCTTAAGCAAGGTTACACATACAGGTAGGCAGATGAGTGTGTTTAAAAATGTGGTTTTCCCTCCCCTCCCCTCCCTAAAAGCAATTACTGATGCCCTTCCAGGCTTAGAGTAATAAGAAGGAATGTCAAAAGAACTTTCAAAACTAATGAAGGCTATATCTAGTACAGCTTCTTATTTCCAGCCACATGTTTCTGAGATTTCCAGATATATTTTATATTATTTTATATTAATATTATATTAATTATATATTATTAAGTTTATATATTATATTATACTATATTATACTATATTATATTATACTATATTATATTATACTATACTATACTATTACTATACTATACTATTACTATACTATATTATAATCATATTATATTATATTATATTTCATATTATATTGTATCATATTGTATCATATCATATCATATTATATTATAATCATATCATATATCATATCATAAAGTGGGATCTAGTATAGTGTAGTCAATTCCATTTTATATTGTATTGCATTGTAAGATAGGGTAGGGTA
This sequence comes from Thamnophis sirtalis, assembly GCF_051295495.1. NCBI lineage: Eukaryota > Metazoa > Chordata > Lepidosauria > Squamata > Natricidae > Thamnophis > Thamnophis sirtalis. Next base: position 31,531,773 of record NW_028261394.1, on the reverse strand, counting down.
GTTTAGTATATATCATATCACATTACATTATAATATTATTATTAACTGTTCTGTACTAATACACTACTCTACCCTATCTTACCATTGTATTGATCCTGATGGAGATCAAAGTTAACTCAACCTTCCATCCTTCTGAATTTGGTAAAAAGGAGGACACAATAGGCAAATAATCCATTTTTGCTTCAAAATAGTCACAGTTGTGTGGGATAGCTAAATCTTGATAGTTATCTGTTCTCACTAAGGTATTGTGAAATAGCTGGTGTGGCCAGTGATTAGAATGCAGTATTGCCAGAAGTTCAATCCTGACCATTTGCAGGTTAACTCAGCTTTCTATACTTCAGAGGTTGATAAAATGAGGTCCCAGATTGTTGGGGCAATAGACAACTAATGCTTACATTGTAAACAGCCCAGACAGTGCTGTAAAACCCCAATGAGGCAGTACATAAGCCTAGATCCATGATGGTGAACCTATGGCACATGTGCCGGAAGTGGCATGCACCCATTGCTCGTTGCTCTTCTGGGTTCTGGCATGCCGGCCAACTGGCCTTCACACATGCAGGAGCACTGGAAATTGGAAGAGCAGTCACCCAGTGTTCATGTTCACACCAGGAAGATGATCTTGCAGTTTCCGGTGTGCATCCTTGTCTTCTGGTGCGCATGCGCGCACAAGGACCAGCTGGCTAGTGTGCATGCATGCACCAGAAACTGGAAGATCATCTTCTTGGCACGTGCATGTGCACCGGGTGGCTGCTCTTCTGGTTTCTGGCACATGTGTGCACACTCAGTGCCAAAAAGATTCACTAACACTGCTGAACAAACTTTAAAGGCTGAGATTCTGAAGAACAACTAAGTTTTGATTAGCCTCAGATCAAATGAAATACTATAATATTATCTCTGCTCTCCTTCTAAAGCTTGTTTTTCCTCCACTCAAGTGCTAAGAACTAGCCCTGTCAAACTTCAGCCAGAACCTAATAATTACTAGTGAGAAATGTGTATTAGCTATCTGCTTACTGCAAATCTAATAATAATACAATGCTGGATAGATTTCTGCCATGTCCTCCCCCATAATCCCTTCTTTAATGATTAAAACAGGAGCCATTGCTCTTTCCCTTCACTTTTAAACATAGAAAACCAGACACAGACAGAGAAACTTGCAGCCCAAGTGCTATTACAGCAGCCTGAGTTGTCAGGTAATCTGATTAATCTGATTGGACTCCTAGATACACACTTCCTTTTCTCTCCAGGGATGTTACATCATTTAACCACCGTGGTGCAACTTGGTCTGTTTAACTTAAAACTAACTTGGCAGAAGAATTTTTTTTGGAGGGGTGGGATAGAGGAGAGATAGGTAGTGTCTTTCTGTCCATTTTTGTTAGTTCAATATATCCTTTCTATTTTTGTTGGTTGTCAGTTGCTCAGCACAGAGGGTTAATCTGATTCATAGAAGAGCCAAGAGCCAAACTAGCGTTGCATTCTGAACCTCAGCAAGCTTTCAAAGAGAGACAACAGGGAACTTGTTTTCTCCAATTGTTTTTTCAACAGTTCATATTTCACTTATGTTAGGGTTGTGTGGATTTGTATCGGAACCCGGATCAAAGTGTCCCTTTGAAGTATGCTGCAAAACAAGGTGGCGCCTCTTCCTGAAGAACAGAACAGCCATTTTACGGGATAACAGGAGCTTCTACACATTCACAGCACATCCACACAGAGCAAGCAAGCAAGGGAGATCAACGTTGCCTTAATATTTCATCAAGGTAATACCTTGATCATTGTAGTGAGGTTCATTGTAGTGAGGTTGAGCTACAGGCTTCCTCAAGGCAATAGACCTCATAGTTTGTATTTACAAGCCACACATCCATATCACATGTGAGCTTGAAGATTATAAAAAGAACCCCAAAGCTGGCAACTGTTGACCATGCAATTGTCCAAGAATTTAATGCCATTTAAAAGAGTGGTTTTCATAGCATCAGATGGCAATAAATTCCCCAGCTTCATCTGCGTTTTGTTAGAGCAGTATGTCAATTCTTATACTAAGCCTGAATCGCCTCAGATTCCAATCTATCAAATATCACCCTGTTCCCCAACAAAACATTTTATTTATTTATTTCTATTTATTTAATTTGTCAAACAGGTAGAAGTAACAGGTATAAGTATAAACATGGACATGAATAAAGGAAATGAATACAAAAAAATGGGGACAGTAGGATAGAGACGGTAGGCACGCTAGTACGCATATGCACGCCCCCTTTACGGACCTCTTAGGAATGGGGTGAGGTCCATGGTAGACAGTTTAAGATTGACGCTGTGGGGGTTTGAAGATGTAACAACGGAGTTGGGTAGAGCCTGGTGGCATAAGGGATTCTGTACTCTTCTTGTGATATACCTTTTGACCCAGTAAATTGTATTAATGTCCGAGATACAGTGTGGATTCTAGGCAGACGAGCTGTATTTGAAAATTGGTCTGGCAAAAGTTTTGTATGCCCAAGTTTGCAGTACAATGAGAACCATGGACAATTATTGAAACAGTTTTTGCTGTTTTTATTGTCATCCAGGAGGTTCCACACAGGGAATGTCAAAATAGTCTAGATGACTATATTGGGCCCATCCAACCCTGACTCTCTTTATATGTGCTGGATGTAGAAGGGCAGGGCTTTTATTATCCAGACGAAGCCCTGTTGATTTATTTTTCTCCTATCTTCACACATGCTTGCTTGTTCTCTTTAAGGAGAGGAGTTAATATTTGCTTACCTTACTTTTCTCAGTAAACTTGGAACTATTAAAGGTGGCATGTAAACTGAGAGTATGAAATAGGTAGACAATTTAAGAGGAAAGGCTGATTTTTCTCTGATTTATTGATTACTACTAGGAGAGAGTAGAAATTGTCTTCAAATCAGGGTCTCAACTTTTGAACTAGAACTGCAAATCCTAGAACACTTGATGAACACCCCTACAAAAATGGAGATAAATTTGATAGCTCCCCAGTCCTCTACAAACCTGAACATATTGTAATATAATTGCTACAAGAAAACGCTGACTGCAAACACACCATTCCTCCTAAATTTAAAAAGAGGTAAACCATTCAAGAAGAGGAAACCCTGATTCTTGTCTGAGTTCCTCTTTCAAAAGAACACTAAGGAGTAAACAGTAAGATGGATATCAGTCTTTAAGATTGGCCAGACTATTTTAAAGAGTGGCATTTGTTAAATTTGTATAAATATATCTGAATTAGGGATGATGCAGCCCATTCACACCCATAATCAGATGTCCAGATCGGCCCTTCTGACCATCCTAGGGCAGGGCATGTGATGATAGCAGAGAGTGGGATGACTCTTCTGTTCAATCTATTGCTGGTCATGTGGATTTTGTCATAGGATCATAAATTCTTCCTATTTAGTGCTATAAGAGCCAAGGTGGCGCAGTGGTTAAAAGCAGCACTGCAGGCTACTGCTAGATCAGCAGGTCAGCGGTTCAAATCTCACCGGCTCAGGGTTGACTCAGCCTTCCATCCTTCCGAGGTGGGTAAAATGAGGACCCAGATTGTTGGGGGCAATATGCTGACTCTCTGTAAACCGCTTAGAGAGGCCTGAAAGGCCTATGAAGCGGTATATAAGTCTACTGCTATTGCTATTGCTATTACTTTCATAGTCAGTTGGCATAATCGTATGTTGCTTGAGCGTGACTTGTTATAGGAATCCACAGTTTGAAGAGTTTTTTTGAAGTCTATGAAGGCAAATGAGTTTTCTTTATATAAGTAATCATGCTGAAACAAATCAGACTATCATTGTCCTTCTGTAAAGAACTCCTTGAGCGCATGAACTTATTTGAGCAATGTTTGGAGAAAGTGGTGACCAAAAAAAAAAAAAAAAAGCAAATAAAGACATGTGACCTGTCAGCAGTTAGATCTTGGTGTGCCATTGAAGCTAAAGCCCTACGGACTTCAGAACAAATTCTATTTATAGCTGCATTTAACATTCACGTTTCTAAGTCTACATTCTTGAACTGTAACCAGAAAGACATCCTTCCCTTCCCTTCTTGTTGTATCAAATTGTCCTGCCCAATGCATCAGTATGGACAGAATTGCAAGCTTGATGGGGAGGTACTTTGACTTAGAAGGCATTTCTTCACTTTTCTGATTATGCATGATTTTAGAGGAAATAATTAAAGCATTCAACTTTTCGTACAAGGTTTTGTTTCCTCTCATATAAATTTCTACTTCTCTCTCCTATTCTTTTTTTTAAAGAATACATACAATTCATCCTATCTCTGCTTTGCAGAAGAACAGTGCCAGAAGGCTTCTTTCAGATCTGCTGGCAACACCATAAAATGCCATACACTAAGAGCAAAACAGAAGGGATGAGATAGGTGGAAACTGAAGGTGCTGCCTCCAAAAAGAAAAGGGGGAAAATTCCAGTTCCATTCTTTTGGGTGGTTACCAGTCACAGAACCAAAGATGAGTTGGAAGGTGTCATGAATGTCAACTTTCACATCATTCCATCCTTGACAATGTTGTTGATGTTGCTTGAATACAACCAGGAAATAGAATCTCAGCTTCTCCCTAGGTAACCTATCTGTTAGGAATATATTTTTGAACCACAAAATGGAATATGAATCTTAAATCCTTCTTTTGTGTCCTGCACACTGGAGAAATAGAGAATAGCTCTTGCATGATGACCCTTCAAGGCTCTTCTCAAGGCTAAATATTCCAGTTCCTTCAATATTTCCTGATCATTTCTATGATCATCCTCATTGGTTTTTTTCCCTTTTCCTGGACACAACTGGATCCGATCCTCCAAGTGGGTTGCCCAATGCAGAGCAAAGCAGAACTACTGCTTCTTGTATTTTGAAGGCCATACTTCTATCGGTACAGATTAAAATTAGATACACAGTTTTTGTAGCTATATCATATTCACACTAAAACCAAACAAGTAAAAAGGGTAAGAGAGGTGAACTCTGTTTGACTGTTACTTGAGGCCCTCCACCCACAAAAATGGAGGAACACTATGAGATGTTATGCATTACAGTAAAATATCTGGTGAACATGATTCTCTTATCTTATCTACCCATTATCTTGACTTTATCAGGCTTTTCACAGAAATGTCACATACTAAACCACATGGCTTCTCGTGACCTTTCAGTTCACATTTTACCATTTGCCCTTTCTAAAACTTAGATGAACAAGGTTGGATTTTTTTTTATTTTTTTTTTGCGGACTGACAACCACACTCGGCTTTAATGTGTCCTGTAATGAGTTGCATTACATTTTGGAGGGTCAGGGCAAAAATCTGGTTTCCCTCACACTTTAAATGTCATTCAAATTAAATGCTGTTACTCTTTCATTGCATTATACGATAATGTTCCCCATCACATTAGCAGTAACAAGTTGATAACAATTGCTGCTAGTTCTTAGGTTTCATCCAAGCTTCCCAGGAACTAGATATGTCATTGAAGCCAATTCTCTCTGCTCTGAAGTTTGGTTATGAGACGATGGATATTTCCTCTTCATGCTCAGAAGAAGAGTCCTTCATGCATATTGCTTTGACCGATTGAATTAGAGGTAGGCTAAGTAAGTAAGCAAGCATCAATATTTTTTCATGGAAGCAATTGTTGCATCCAACACTGTCCACAGGAGCTCAGTTTGGTCTGGACAGTTGAAGAGATCAATGTTTATTTTCTTCTATCCAAAAATACTATTTGCATTTCATAGCAGAGTTTACAACATCATAATTCTTTCTCAGCTTTAAGGTGCTGCAAAGATCCGCTTTGTACAGAAATGCAGGAGAATTTTTATGGATATGTTTTGTTATTTTCCTTCAGTGAAATTATAAAGGCTGACATTTTTTTATTAACCTGAATTGCATTCATTTCACGATCTCTTCATTATGAAGCCTTTCATTTTGATGTCAGAGATTCTTCTGTATCTCTCCCTCCTTTTGTTCCTTGGTTTTGATCTTGGAAAAACATTTTTTTTATTCTTGATGGACAGTTTTGTTTACTCATTGTTCCAAATGAAATGTATTTTAAACTAAGGCAGGGATTTCCCAGAATGACTATTTCTGGACAAGCTCAGAAAAATCAAAATGGGCTGCAAAACATTCATTGTCTACCTGAACAAAGAATAAATGGGAGTTACAAAGAATGTAGTCATCTTCATGGACTTTAGCAATCCAATAACATGTTGTGGGAAGTAATCAAAATAGATGGTTTTATTTATTCCAAAATGAGTATACATTTTTGTGAGTGATGAATCAATCAGCAAATTCAACTTTCAAAGAAAAGGATGCTCAGCTAGTTCAGAGCAGCAGAACAATCATTTTGTGATAGCTTTACCCTAACACTCCTGCAATGTTTATGCCTGAAGCTCAGGAAAAGAGTTTCATCTATTTATTTAGTAACTGTTATGCCATCATTGTCCTCGATCTTCAAAATTGGGTGCCTAATTAGAACAGGGCAAAATTTGGTTTTTGGCTAATGGTCCCTATGTCCATAAGTTATCAGAATAGAAGAGGAAGACATTTGTTCATATGGTAGCAACTAAAGATAAGATAAAAGGTAAAGGTTCCCCTTGCACATATGTGCTAGACATTCCCGACTCTAGGGGGCAGTGGTGCTCATCTCCATTTCAAAGCCGAAGAGCCAGCGCTGTCCAAAGACGTCTCTGTGGTCATGTGGCCTGCATGACTAAACATCAAAGGTGCATGGAGTGCTGGTACCTTCCCACCAAAGGTGGTTCGTATTTTTCGACTTGCATTTTTACATGCTTTCAAACTGCTAAGCTAGAACAAGTAACTGGAGCTCACTCCATTACCCAGCGCTAGGGATTCGAATCGCTTAACTGCCAACCTTTCTGATTGACAAGCTCAGCGTCTTAGCCACTGAGCCATTGTTTCCCTAGCAACTAAACTAAACTAAATTACTAAACTAAACTAAAAGTAGCAACTAAACAGGCCTTCAAATTTGGGCAGTCAATGATACTTTATTCATTGAGTGCCATCGCCTATCGGCCTTCCTTATAGCTGGGGATAATGAGGATCAGATTGGGGGGGGAGATAAAGACAATAGTATATATCTCTGATACTGGTATGCAAACACATTTTATGTAGTTCTCTGACAAGTTTTTCACTTAGGTCATGGATTGCTTGTACAATAAATAAATAAGCAAAAACAATATTGCCTGACTCAAAAATGGAGTATTGCAAAGTACTCAAGAAGTTCCTTGACTGATTATCTGTAATTGGTATCCACTGATTAGTTATTGTTCCCTGATTGGCCTTTTACATATGATTGGCACTGGCTGTGTATTGCCCCTGCTCATCTGTATCTGTGGTGGTGTATGGGGTTAAGCCAGAGAAAGGCCTCTCAGGTTGTGATACGCATTGGCTCAAATGAATTCTTACTAATCTATTTAATTGTTTTTATATTTATCTTATCATCATCTTGTAAGTCTTTTTAACAGTGAGAAGAGCAGCATATAAATTTGACAAATGGAAGAGACTATTTGTAGCTCAGGGTTGAACTATGGAGTCCTTGATGTGATCTCTGAGCTTGGTTGTTTTTTTGCAGACATTTCCTTACAAAGCTAGGTAACATCATCAACACTGAATACATCAGCAAGAAAACTATCGAGCTCAGAGATCACATCACGGACTCCACACTTTAATAAATAAATTGTTCTCATGCTGCTGCCACCTTCTCAGTGCACAACACAAATCCTGTCAATGGCTTTTTCTTCTCCAGACCAAGTCCCCTTGGTGGGAATGATTTGGCTGGTGCCCTAACGTGACTTCTTAAAAAGGGCAAGATTAAAAAGACCCACAAAAAGGTTTAAAATGGATGGGTCCTTTTACTTCCATTTGTGCTGCTCTCCTTGTTCATTTTCTTCCTGCCCCAGTCTACATAATCTAAGTAACACTGATATATTGCCTATTTTCATTCTGCTCTTTGAAGCACAATCCACTTAGCGATTACAAACCTCACACAATTTAGCAGATACCATCAGGGCAGAAACTTGCTACGAGCATGTCCTTTAATAAGCAGAGTGAATATTTGAAATGTGGTTTGTGGTTGCAGGTTTTTGTTCCTGGATTAGAGGAGGAAGAGATGTGCTTGATGGCTACACTTGATTATCTGCACTCAGTTCTTGTGACTCAGACAGGCTTTCCCATTCGGTGGCTAAGGTTTCACCCCCTGTTTATTCATTTTTAACCAAACAATCATGAGGGGGAAAAAAATAAGTGAAAGCATAATAACATGGCCATTATCCTCCTTTTATCTTTCTTGTAGTCTGTTTTGCACTCCATGCTGAGTCTAAAGGAACCTCCATCCTCATGAACTTATGCAAGAACTTTCCTGGCTAAACTGATTCCTAATTGGATGGGTTTTTTTTACATTTACCTGAAATACCTACATTTTGGTATATCCACATTAACTTTGGCTCTGATGCAGTGCCATATACAAAAAAATATTGGGGTTGTCATCTATCTAGGAGAACCTGGGCAGACTGAAAAGAGGGACCAACCTACAGAATCACAAATGGTCTAAATTCAATCTCCACCCTTTAAATTCAACTCCAATAGGTGCTCAGTTCAGCGGTTCAAATCTCACCGGCTCAGGGTTGACTCAGCCTTCCATCCTTCCGAGGTGGGTAAAATGAGGACCCAGATTGTTGGGGGCAATATGCTGACTCTCTGTAAACCGCTTAGAGAGGGCTGAAAGCCCTATGAAGCGGTATATAAGTCTACTGCTAATTGTTAGTTTAGAAAAATCCTGTGCAAAGGCTATATAACAATAGTTCACTTTAATTGAATAATAGAATAACAGAGTTGGGAAAGGACCATGGAGATCTTCTAGTCCAGTCCCCTGCTCAACTAGGAGACGCTATACCATTTCAGACAAATAGCTGTCTAATCTCTTCTTTAAAACCTCCAGTGATGGACATCCACAACTTCTGGAGGCAAGCAGTTCTACTGGTTAACTATTCTCACTGTCAGGAAATTTCTCCTTAATTCTAGGTTGCTTGTCTCCTTGAATAGTTTCCATCCATTGCTTTGTTTCTTGTCTTGCCTTCTGGTGCTTTGGAAAATAGATAGGTTGACCTCCTCTTCCTTGTGGTGGTCCATTAAATATTGAAAGGCAGGTATCGTGTCACCCCAGTCCTTCTTCTCACTAAGTTAGACATACCTAATTCCTGCAACTGTTCTTTGTATGTTTTAGCCTCCAGTCCCCTCATCATTTTTGTTGCTCTTCTCTGCACTCTTTCCAGTCTCAACATCTTTTTTATATTATGTTGACCAAAACTGAATACAGTATTCCAAGTGTGGTTGCACGAAGGCTTTATAAAGCAGTACTAACACTTCATAGGATATTTATTCTGTCCCTCGGTTAATACAGCCTGGGATTGCATTGCTTTTTGGCAGCTGCAGTACACTGCTGGCTCATATTTAAGTGACTGTCCACTAGAACTCCAAAATCACTTTTGCAGTTACTGCTACTGAGCCAGATTCTACCTATTCTCTATCCATACATTTGGTTTTTCTTGTCTAAGGATAAAACCAGACTTTTCTCACCATTGAATTTAATTTTCTAGAAAGGGCCTAGTTTTCAATTGGACTTTCATTGTACATGTTTTTAATGTATCAGTTGGTAAAATGAAAAATTCAGATTCAGTAATAAAAATATAACTTGCTTTCGAATTCTTTCAAAGGATTGGGGGAAATTATTTTAAATTATTTCAAAAGATTGGGAAGAAAATTTCACAATTGGTGTGATGTTCCTGGGAAGATCCTGTCTTCTATTGCAGAGAGACCACACTGGAGCTAAATCTCAAAGGAAGACATCTTCAGAAGGAAACTTTCATGGCTACCATCTCTGGAGAAATGCAACAGAGCAGACCTTGAAAAATTATTGAAGAATTTTTCCTTAGCCAGGAGAAGTGTGCAGACATGACCACATAATTTGGTAGAGAATTTTGACAAGCTATTTGTCTCCTGCAATGCACTACTCTAGTCATTAGAGGAAAAATACAAGGACAATTTAGAGAAGGTTGTGGAAACTACAGGAAGAAATACTATACCCTAAGTTTCAGGTTAGATGTGATAACTTTTGAAGGACATCTGAGGTTGTTTGCTTTTTTTAAAGCATTTTCACTTAACTCTCCAACTCGAATTTCCCAGGCTGGCTGTTATATATAGTCAGTAAAGACAAGATAATCCCTTTTCATATAGATCTGATCCCAAGCAACTTTTCAAGATCAAACAAGATCAAATAGGTGCTCCCACCTGGTTTGCTCAGCTTCCCAGTTTAAAAAAAATGAGATCAGAGTATTCTGATAAAACTTGATAGAGCCATGCTGCTTTAATCATGATATCATTTTGAAAAGTAAGATTTCTCCCCGGGAATTCTAACCTGAAATCAATTACATAGGTACACAAAAATCCAGGAATTGCTGATAAGTAATTGGAGAAAAGGTAAGCAGGTTTAATGAAAGAATCCCAACAATTACTGTATATCAAAATGTGTGTGAAATGTGAATTACCATATTCAATGATTAGATGGCCTAGACATTGGTATCTCAAGATACATCTTTTCAACATTCATATTTTATTGTGATTTTTTTGATCTAGGTTGACATCTTAATATATATTGCAAGTTCAGGTATGATATGCCATATGCTAAATAAAGAAATACTAAATTCAAAATTTTTGCACTTCTTTCTGCAACCAGCTTTATATATTGGACTATAAGCAATTCTCTTTGGGTGGGAGATATAGTTTTCCATCTGTTCTTTGTTTCTGTAATGGCCTAATCTAGTATTAGGTGGTTTATCTTTGACCACGTGAGAATTATAAGTATATCAAGGTGCTTACAGATAGTTAGTTTCATGTTTTATTCTAGAAGTTTGATGTTGGACCTATCACTCTGTAATTCCTCAGATCTTCCCTCCCCCTTTTTTTTTTCAAAAGAGGGACATTTGTGCTTCTTGTACTCCCTTGTTCTCCAGATTTCTTAAACATTCAGACAGGTCATCATCAAATTCTCTAGGTGCCATTGACTGCACTTCATCTGGTTTTGGAGACTGAAACTAATTCAGAAGAAATGAATGCTGAAACTAATTAAGAAATGCACTAGTGGACTATTACTGTGAGCCAACAGCGTGTGGCAGCAGCCAAGAAAGCTAATACAATCCTTGGTTGTATAAACAGAGGCATTGAATCAAAATCACATGAAGTATTAGTATCACTTTATAAAACCTTAGTAAGACACCTGGGATACTGCATCCAGTTTTCATTACCACATTACAAAAAAAAAGATGCTGAGACTTTGGAAAAAGTCCAGAGAAGAGCAAGTAATATGATTAAAGGCCTGGAGACTAAAACACATGAAGAACTGTTAAATGATTTGGGTTTGGCTAGTCTAGAAAAAAAGAAAGATTGGGGCAAGGGGGACATGCTAGCAGTATTCCAGTATTTGAGGGGCTGACATAAAGAACAAAGGGCAATTTATTTTCCAAAGTACCAGAGGACAGGACAGGACAGGAAACAATGGATGGAAACTAATCAAGGAGAGAAGGAACTTGAAATTAAGAAGAACCTTCCTAACAGTGAGAACAATTAACCAGTGGCGCAGCTTGCCACCAGAAGTTGTGGGTGATCCATCACTGGAGTTTTTAAAGAAAAGACTGGCCAGCTGCTTATCTGAAATGGTATAAGTTCTCCTGCTTGAGAAGTGGGGCTGGACTAGAAGACCTGGAAGGTCCTTTTCAACTCTATTCTGAATTGAAATTGAATTGAATATCCCTCAACAATGTTTTTTAGGAATCTTAACTTTTAGCCCTTCCCCTACTTCCTGCTTTTCACAGTTGCATGGTAGAAAAAAATAAGCCAAAATAGGAATTGAGCAAGTTAGCCTTTTCTTTGTAAATAATTTTGTTATTATGAATATGAATTATGATTATGAATGCCAGTCATATGCTTAATAATTTTCATCTTCAATCACACTGACATTAAGAACAGCAATAGGAAAGTTCAGGAAAAGAAAAACAGAGAAATGGAGTTGGCTCCTAAGGGTAGTTTAATGGAATGAAAAAGTCAATGGAACTAGTTTTTCAGCAGAGATGCTGGCATTAATGTGCACCCATGTGTGTTTGTGTGGGTGTGACTCTATGCATGAAATAGGAGGGACAAGAGACAGGGATTGGTCCCAAATTATTCAGCAAGCTACATGGCTGAGTTGGCACTAAACCCTAGATCTTCAAGATATCAGATCAGTGCTCAACTAGTACCCTATTCTTACTTTATTATGTACTAGTTGATAACCTGGTGTTGCCCGGGTATTTATAGGGGGAAAATGTCCAGACCAAATGTAATTTCCAATGTTGGATTTTCCACCTTACCAGAGGGAGCCCCCTTGTGGAATACTGTGAAGCCGTTACCATGGCAACTCCACTGCGCTGTGCAGTAGAAGCCATTTTATGGCAGTACAGTAGAAGGCATTTTAAGGCACAACAGGCTGTATCATAACAGACCCCCCCCCCCGAATGGATGTGTAACACGCACACCCCACGATGGATGTGTACCCCCCACGGTATTTTTTTCCAGGGAGCAGTAAGTCATCTATGTACCAAGTTTGGTTGAAATTGCTCGAGGCATTCCAGAGTTATGCTGGAACACACACACACGCACACACACAAACACATATAGATGGATGGATGGATGGATGGATGGATGGATGGATGGATGGATATAGATAGATAGATAGATAGATAGATAGATAGATAGATAGATAGATAGATAACTTGTAATATTTAGTTCTATTCCTCATGTGCCAAATTCATGATATTTTGCAACATGTTTGATTATACTCCACCACAAAAGAAAGTTCCAAGTCTCTCTGATAAAGATAACAAACTATCAGAAAAGGTTTGAAGATAATCCTAACTTTGAGGTGAAGCTTAACATAATCAAGGTTGAGTATTTAGCCACTATATCTCTGCTTGAGAGGACTCTTCCACTGACAATTTAAGGAACCATATAAGATTTGTTTATTCATGTTGGATACGCTTTGCTTCAGATGCAATCATTTCAAAGATTCCATTAATAGTTTTGTAATCTCTTTGTAGTGCAGTGAGATTATGACTGTATATCATAACATTATTGGACAAAGGAAGTGCTTCAGACTGTGAGTTGTGTACGAACAGAAAAGCCACTATTTTTGAATGGGTGCAAATGTTGGCTTTTTGAGACATGCACTTATGACTGCATGACTGTAATTTTGTTGCTTGTATCCTTACGATTTATATTGATATTGATTGTTCCCTGATTGCTTATTTCTACTCTATGACTATCATTAAATGTTGTACCTTATGATTCTCATCTTTTTTATGTACACTGAGAGCATTTGCACCAAAGACAAATTCCTTGTGTGTCCAATCACACTTGGCCAATAAATAATTCCATTCCATTTTATTCTATTCTATTTAAATCAGTCAAAGCATAAGTTTCTTTTTTTTAAAAAAAACTCTCATCATTAGAGACAGTGAGATAGAGGTTAACTATATGCTGAGGACACGAAGTACAATATGCTGCCCAAGGAACAGTAAAATAAAAGCGGGTATGGCCTACAGCTGCACAATGGGGAAAGAAAGAGACTCATAAAGGAGTTCCTCAGATTCTCAGGTTGTTGGTGAAACGGTGGGAGATTTTTTTTATATAGACTTGCAAGATTCTGTTAATGTAGCATTACAAATGTAGCATTAGCTCATCTGGTCATATTTTCTGCCTAATTTATGTTGGCAGTCTGACCAAAGCTGTCTTATATGGACCTACTTCATCTTGCTCAACTCTGACTGAATTAACAGATATGGATCTCCAGGTTTTTCCATCCTTAACTTAGAGAGTGGACCAAGATCATCTATACACAACACAGCCCCTCTTCTATCATTGATATCTCAGCAGTGAACATTTAAAATTCTTAGATTTTAGCTAAGGATTAAGTATGCATTGATTTCAAAAGTGCTAAGGAAGGTCATACCTACTTGATGGGAGACCAAGAGGGAAAACCAGGGCAGTGTAAGTGCAAAAGCTAGCGAGGCAGTAACCAGACAGAACTACTGAATAAACATTAGCAGGTGTCTTCCAATGTCAAAGCGGAGGAAAGAACAGTCACAAGTTCTTTCATTGGCTTGAAAAAGTGGTACAAAAAGGTTTAAATCCTGAAGCTGAGATAGGCAGATAGATCACCAATCTTAACACAAGGTAGATAGGTAGGTATGTGATGGATGGATAACCAGATAGGATTTTTCTATATACAATTGAGTTACTAATTGAACAAACTCAAGTCTAAAAAGTTATGTGGTTATTGGAAACAGGGCTGAGAAATTAGAAAGAAGAGATTTACAGCCGTGCTTGGCTAAAATTTGGCAGGCTGTGAATTAGATTGGAGAGCTTAAAAAATTCAGAGAAGGTAGCAATGGTAGACTATGTTTGTATAATTGCCAAGAAAATCAAAGGTCACCAACATGAAAATATCAAGAGTTGTGATCAACTTGAAGAAGACTGAATCTGCTTTTAAGGTGACCAAGTATGCGCATTTCAGCATAGGGCCCAGATAGCAGCTCAGCGTGGTCTTTAAAATATTGTGCTTATATCTATATGTAAGCCCATATCTTTCTTTCCACATATACACCAGTGGTGGGATTCAAAAATTTTTACTACCAGTTCTGTGGGCATGGCTTGGTGAGTGTGTTGTGGCTTTGTGGTCATGGCTTTGTGGGCATGGTTTGGTGGGCATGGTTTGGTGGGCATGGCAGGGGAAGGATACTGTTAAATCTCCATTCCCTTCCCACTCCAGGGGAAGGTTACTGCAAAATCCCCATTCCCTCCTGATCAGCTGGGACTCAGGAGGCAGAGAATAGATGGGGGCAGGGCCAGTCAGAGGTGGTATTTACTGGTTCTCCAAACTACTCAAAATTTCCATTACCGGTTCTCCAGAACTGGTCAGAACCTGCTGAATGTTACCTCTGATACACACCCCATGTACATATCAAAATTGTTGGTTGAGCGTGAGATGGCAGCAAAAAGTTAGAGTTTTCTGTATTTGTTTCATGACATCTAATGGCTGCCCAGATTTTTCCAACTATATGTTAGAGCTTCTAAAATTCTGTAAAGTTTACCTATGAATTTACCTATGGGAATAAAATGTCTCTTCTAGATCTTTTCAAACCTCCCCTGTTGTCAGCCTTTGAGATATTCCAGGCAAGTAGTAGTTACTCTATCTTGTAAGATCGCATTAACAGAATTTTTCAACACTAAAAATATTTCTCTTCTTCTTTTCTTTTACTCTCTGAAAAAGTAGAAAGAGTCCCTTCTGAAATGAAAGTCCCACACCCTCCATCTTTCTATGGGTAATCTTTTACCTGTCAGCTGTTCAGTTTGTGGCACTTCCTCTCCCAAGGTCATTACCATATGTGATTATACCTGGACAATGCCATTAGCTTATCCTGGGATGTTTTACAACTTTCTAGTTTAGGCAACAAAACCAGTAGGAAAATTACTGCTAACTTCTGATAACAAATGGCTGGCTAAGAGTCTTTGGTACACAGGTATTGGGAAAATTTGCAAAAGTCTCTTCAGTTGAAACCAATTGCAATCAGATATCATAAAATAACATAATGATGTGATTCTCAGCATAAAGAATAGGACCATGCATTAAGTTGCAGTCTAGAAGATTTATTGCTCAAGCCTATATACAAGTATCTAACCAACTAACGTTCAATGGCAGTAAATAAGCGTCAATGGAATTCAGCTGTTTGTGGAAATGTAATGACTGTAGGCTGATGACCTGCTTAACACCTTCCCCTTCCTCTGCCTGTTCATCTCCCACAGTGTTAGAAGATATCATTTATTGGGTACTTCACAGAATGCAAACTCCATTCTCAACTGAAGACTGAACTGGACAGAAATAATTCAGGTAAATCAGAATTTTAGAAACTATGACATATGTAGATACATTGGTAATCATTCTACGTTGTTCACCAAAGATGCATTAACATAGATGCTTTTGCATATAGCTAGATTGGAGTGGAAGTTAACAAGCCTGTCTGGAGATAAAACTATTTATGAACATAAAATGTTTTTTCTAAATGTATAAAACAAAGTAAAAACATACGGAAAACATTTGTTAGCCATCTCTCAAAGTCCAAGAACAGAGGCAAAATCTGTTTCTATTTAAACTTGATCAGAAAACAATACTTTAACAATCCTGCTTGCACAGTACCATAAAGTACACATGTGGAAAATGTAAATTGCCTTTTAAAATCAAGAATTGTGGTAATGTGATTTGGCCCTCATTAGTATGTGAAGAAGGTTAACTGTTTTTCTGTTGCATTAAACTCTTTGTGGTTTTTCTAGAAATAACAAGTTATTCCCAAATAAATATCCACCCTTCTAATACATATTAACAATGGTGACCTTTAAATATGAAAGAAAGAGTGGTTCCCCGTTGCTTTGCTCCAGATAATGCACAAACCACCCCACAAGGCTGGAGAAAAAAAAGACTTCAGGTCCTCAAGCAATGTTTAGATGTTTGTTCCAAGAAGGCCAGATGCCAGGATTCGTGAGAGCCCTCGTCTTAAAAACATAGAATCTTGCTTACTTCCAGCTTTCCTAATTCTTCACATTCTTTCCTAGCAGGGAGAGAGAGAGAGAGAAAAGCTGGCTCCATTAAGAGCAGAAATATTTGGAACGGTAAAAACAAACAAACAAAAATAATCCATTTTCAAGGTCCACTTCCAGATGGGTGGAATTGTTTATGAAGCATTTACCATTCATGTGCAAGTGAAAATGGCGTAATAGCAAAAGAGAGGCCCTCAAAATAGTGGAAGATTATTTTTTGCTCTTCTTTCCCATCTCTACCACTGCATATACATTAGAATATGTTGCAGAAAAAGAATATATCCTAAGTAAAACACCTAGCAGCTCCAGAAGAACAACCAGTTCTCATCTACAACATACAGTGTAAGGACTGTAAGAGCTGTCCCAAAGGTGCTTTTTCAAGAGATAATTGGACTTTTTTTTTTGAAGACATTTTGCTTCCCCTTGGATGAGAAGCAAAATGTCTTCAAAGAAAAACAAGAAAGTCCAGTTATCTCTTGAAAAAGTACCTTTGGGAAACCATGACCCGGATGACTGATAATCTCCATAGATGAGTAAGAGCCATTGTGTAAGACAAACAGGCAGAAGATCAACAGGGCACATCCATGAACACCAAGTAGCAGAGAGAAAACATGATGAAAACTCCTTAATCATATAAACCATAGATATAGAATTCACAATAGTTTCAACTGTGAGCATCTTAGATCAAGCCAAGTCTAAAAACCCTAGAGAATTCCTGAAAAGCTGGCATTAGACAAATCAACCATCACCAGGCACATAGAGATAAATCACATCTACATGTCATTCCAAGGAGACAATCAAAAAGCCAAAAAAGGAAGGCCAAAACACCTCCTCATCAGCAATCGGAGATAAGAAGAGACTAAGATTAATACTAGACCAACAATCATGATGTAAACAATGCCCCGTAAACAAACCCCACCCTCTTTTAGCACTGATAATGTTACCTAGTTGGGTAATTAAATGTCTGCAAGAAAACCATCAAACTCAGAGCGCATCAAGGATTTCACAGTTCAAGGACAAACTACAAATATTAACTTCTATCAGTAATATGCTATTATTCAGTTTGCTGGGGGAAATGGAGGTTTTCAACAAGTAGAATTAGCCAGGGAGAACTCACATTATCTCTTACTAGCTAAATATTAAATAGGAAGTTGTGATTTCAACCACATATTGCTTCCCAACTGATGAAGAATGGATGATGTCAGATGCTCAGCCCACTTTGATCTCTACTCCACTCCACTCCCTCTTCTTTTTTCCCTTTCATGTTTCCAAGACAGCTCAAATCATATTATACAAGCTTTGTTCCTATTTGCAACAACTCCACAAACATAATAAAAGTTAGGAATATAAAAGGAAAACAAAGAACTACAGATAAAAGAACATTATTATTTTTTTAAAGAGACTGTTTAGCACCTTCAGCACTCTGGTTGTAGCATATATTTCCATATTATCTTCAAAGTTAGCATCATGTTTCTATAACCGAAATGATATGTAATTAAGTTATATGTCGGCTCTGAAAGCTTTAGAAATGGGTATCACTGGTTCATGAATTTTCAGCTGAAGAAATGCTATTGCCCAGGTTTAGGCATCATGACCTACATGTGAATGTAGGATTACATTCCAGCTATAAGCCTGATCCTTTCAGGAAGTTAGTTATCTCATTTATAACAGGGCAAAATCAAGTTCCATGGCATGTGTTTTTACAGAATATAGATTAACAGAATGGAAGTATTCTAGCCCGACCCTCTACTCAAGTAGGTGACCTTACACCATTCTGGACAAAAGGCTGTCCAATCTTTTACAAGTCTCCAATGATGGAGCATCCACAACTTCTGAAGGCAAACTGTTGATTAATTGTTCTCATTGACAAAAAATTCTCCCTAATTCTAGATTGCACACCTCTTTAATAAGCTTCCATCCATTCTTGTCTTGTCCTCAGTTGTTTTGGAGAATAGATTTGCCCTCTCTTCTATGTGACAGCACCTCAAATAGAAGACTTCTTTCCTGTCACTCCTAGTCCTTCCCTTTATTAGAGTCAACATACCCAGTTCCCGCAATCATTCATTGTATGCTTTAACTTTCAGTCTCATAATCATCTTTATTCCTCCTCTCTGTATTTTTTACAGAGTCTCAACATCATTTTTGTATTGTGATGACCAAAACTAATTCCATGTGTGGTCTTACCAGTGCAGTATAGAGCAGTACTAACACTTCACATGAATTCAGATCTCTGTAGATATAGTGGGATGTGATGTAATGGTATATGGAAAGGACCTTGGGAGATAAGAGGGAGCCACAGATTGGACAACTAATATATAAAAGGTGTCTCACCTTACAAAAGGATAGAGGGCATGGGAAGTGTTTCAGAAGGGACCGTCTCTAGTTTTTCAGTTCAATTCTGTAATTCACTCCATCAGAGTAGGGATGCAATGGGATCATTGGGAGGGGAATCCTATTTCTCCAGAAAAAAGATGGTGATCGGTGGACCTCATTATGATACAGAGTCCATGACAAGTGTAGGAATGTGTACATCCTATAAATTGCAGATCGAAAATGGAAAGCTTATGCTTTAATCATCACATCTGCTATCAGCTTGTCTCAATCTTAGCTGTAGCCCTTGCAAAAGGGATGATTACAAAGTCTGAACAAATGCAACAACTCTCACATCTGAAAAGATAAAATGACCAGTTTTACCGAAACTAGATTTAGTACAGCAATCTTGTTGAAATTATCCAGCAGCCCTCAGGGATGTTAATCAGATCAGTTTGCATCTCTTTCCCTCTCTCTCTTTCTGGGTGTACAATTGCACAACTCTTTTGCATACAAACTGCTTGCATGAATGTACACAAAGAAAGCTTTTTCATGGGCATGTAATTAAGACAGATCCTATCTGACAAGCAAATCCTATATAGAATAAGCACTAATTACATGGTTACAGTAGCATCTAACAGCATCCTGGGGTTTAAGAGAACCACATTTTTTCAACTCTAGCCATGACTGGGTGTGCCTGTTGTCTGATACATCTTCTTCATAGTCTGGTGCTGTTTATGATTTTTCAAAAAAGGTCCCCAATTTGGTTGGTGCTGTTCCCAGAAAATGAAGGCAAAGCATGAAATAAATCAAACATGATTAATCTCATTCAAGTCCAGCTTCCTTGTGGACTATTTGTAGTCTTCCTTGGAGAGAATTCTCTGAATTGTTAAGAGGATGAGTTGGAAGTTTGCAAAATGTTTTTACTGATCTGTTGTATCTTAATCTGTATTAGTTTGCCAATGGGTGTTACTGTGGTCCATTGAAGTTTGCAAACAAATGGCTTAGGAAAGTGTTGGACCATAGAAATAATATTAGCCAGGCTTATTTCTGAGTAAACATATTTTGCACTGCAAATGTGACTTTTGTTAATTTTGATTTTTAAACACATTATCCTAAATGGTTTTCAGATTTTAACCATCCCATTCTCTCAGTGTTAGAGCACCAACCTTTAACAGAGCTTACTTAAGAAAAGCAAGTATTAGCTGTAACTTACATATGCTATATAGAAAAACAAAACATAAATATATGGAAATAAAGGCAAACAAATACTTGAACTACAATTATTTGTTCATGGCCACACAGTGATTCCTTGAAAAACACTTGAAAGTTTATTTTTCTACCAACCTCATAGCCAGGTCCTGCTATCATTTCAGTAGACTGTATTGAAGTTTACAGTTTATTAACCAGTTTTAAATGCACGTTTTGTAATCCAATTTATGAATTGGGCCAAACATTAAATAATTAGCTAGGATAACCTACTTGCAGATATTCAGCTTGCAAATAAGAAACTGGTTCTTTGCATTATGAGGATATTTATTTCTGTCCATACATTTCTATATAAACAAAACCCAGATCTTATTGAAGCCATCTAACACCCAACTTTCCAAGTCAATATAAATAATTAAATCTGTCTTTTTTTCCAGACAAATTATCAGCAGGGAAAGCTTTGCAAAATATTTTCTCAGGAAACACAGAGCTATTTCTTTAAATAAAAGGGCCTGACAAAACTAGGAAGCAGTTAGCTTAGCAGCATTAATAGAGAGTTCAGTCTATCAGCATTTAGTGAACTCTTGGTGACCCTGGAAGAAAGCAGTGATTGTAGCTTCTCCTTATGAAAAAATATGAATAAAAATAGAGTTGAAATATAAGCATTATTCATAGGAAATATTACAGTGGAAAAGTGTGTGTCATTTCAGAGCCTAGTATAAAAGGTTGATCATAGAGAGATGGGATGGACTAGATTTATTTTTTGTACATGGGGTGGAACCAAATGGTTTGCGGGCTTAGAGGAGACTGTCTCATTGAACACAAACAATTATTTCAGTGTATATACATAATTGTTGGAGAGCAACCATCCTGAGTTGGGAGGAAGGGTCAAGAGAGGTATCAGCCTGGAATCCATGTGTAAACACAAAAAAGCTAGGCCTGACCACTACCTCTGAATGCTTTGGAGTAGGGATGTCCAACTCAATTTCATTGAGCGCCGCATCAGGGTTGTGCTTGACCTTGGGTGGCTGTGTTGGGCATGGCCAAGGTGGGCATAACCAGATTGATATCACTCATGTCATGGTGGCCTGTGGTGGCCTGAGCACTCTTCCAGTGAAAATGGGCTTCCAAGCTCCATTTCAGCTGTGACGGCCTCCTGCAACCCTCTGCCAGCAAAAACAGAGCTTGGGAGTGTTGCCCACTGCTCTTGCGAGCTCTGTTATTGACTGCAATGGCCTCCTGCAATCCTCTGCCAGAGAAGGACTTTGAGAGGGCTGCATGCAGCCCTCCTGTGCTCTGTTTTCATCAGCAGTGGCACTGTAGTCTGGTCCTTCACTGTTTTTAGGGCGGCACTGTGGGCCAGATCTAAGCTCTCTGTGGGCTGTATCTGGCCCCCAGGCCTTGAGTTTGACACGAGGAGGGTCCCAGAGGCTCAAGGAAAGCATCCGGAGCCTAGGGAGGGGAAAAACACCCCCCACTGTGGTGCAGGAGGCTGACTAGGCCACACCAGTGGTGGGTTCCTGCCAGTTCTAACCTCTTCTATAGAAGAGGTTCCACAAATCTACAGTGCCGTTTAGAACTGGTTCCAACTCCCTCCCCCTCACCTGTCCGCACATCCTCAAGATGAAGAATGAAAGGAGGAATTCTGGGAGTTGAAGTCCACAAGTCTTAAAGCTGTGAAGTTTGAACACCCCTGGGGTTTTTTTCTAAAGGGTTAGGGGTGCAAAGGTCTTGTAACTTGACAGCTTTAAGACTTGCATGCTTCAAATGCCAGAGTTTCTGAGCCAACATTTTGGTTGCTAAGCAAGAGTGTTGTTAAGTGACCTTACCCATATTCTGACATCTTCCCTAATACAGTGGTAATACACAATACAATACAATACAATACAATACAATACAATACAATACAATACAATACAATACAATAGTAGAGTTGGAGTTGGTCTTCTAGTCCAATCCCTTGCCTAGGCAGGAAATCCTACACCATTTCAGACAAATGGCTATCCAACATCTTCTTAAAGACTTTCAGTGTTGGGGCATTCACAACTTCTGGAGGCAAGCTGTTCCACTGATTAATTGTTCTAACTGCCAGGAAATTTCTCCTCAGTTCTAAGTTGCTTCTCTCCTTGATGATTTTCCACTCATTGCTTCTTGTTCTGCCCTCAGGTGCTTTGGAGAATAGCTTGATTCCCTCTTCTTTGTGGCAACCCCTGAGATATTGGAAGACTGTCATCATGTCTCCCCTGATCCTTCTTTTCATTAAAGTAGACAAACCCAGTTCCTGCAACTGTTCCTCATATGTTTTAGCCTCCAGTGCTACCCTACTATCAACTAACATGAATTCTGATATAACAGACATTTTAATAACCCACCTCCCTCAGAAATCCTTGCAGAGTGTGTGACTTCTCCCACTTGCCATTTTTCTCATTTGCAACTATTCCGTAGCTAATGTTTGTGTCTTAGAAACATTGGGGTTGTGCAGGCATTCTGGATTCCACATGAACAAGATAAATGGCAAGCATTGATTTGAATTATTGCTCAGCTGACTTGCCCACAGAAGCAATAAACAAAAGCAAAAGCAAAACTAAACAAATCAAACATCTAAGCAAGGGAAAAAAATAACCCGTGCATTTTTGAACGCACTAAATCTTTAGTAGTAAAATAAATATGATCACAAGTGTCCTTAATAAATTGTTTTTGGAGAAGCTAAGAAGGCAAACTCTTTAGGCTTATTGCAAAGACTGTAGAGTGATGGAGAGAGAATGAAAAGCTCTGAAAATCAATGCTTTGCAAAATGCAAGCCCACTTGGCTTTGAAATGGTTCCTGACTTGAAAAATCAATGTTGTTTAAACTATAGCTCCTTGCCCCAAGTCTTTGGAATTTCAACCCAGCACATTTTTATGGCTTGGGGCAGGCAGCCATCCTAACATCAAGCAAACACTACAGCACTGATTTTCAAACCCCAGGATTATTTCCTGGCCAATTAGGGATATAATATGCAGGATATTTTATTTGTTTTTTTGTTTTATAATAGTTTTAGTATATTTTGCAAGTACAAACATAAAAAATCTGGTACAAACTAAGAAAAATGTAAAAGAGTAATAAAAAGAAGAAAAATTAAACCATGCAGAGAAAAGAATAAAAAATTATACAATAAAATAAGGGTAAAAGAGAGAGAGAGAGGGGGAGAGAGATTAAGTCCTCCTTCAACACAATAAGTACAAACAATTTCAGTAGCTTCTCTGATTCTACAACAAAATCTCTATTCGCCCCATATTTCATCTCTTATCTATAAACAAATTCTCAAAGTCTCCTCATTGAATCCTAAACAGCAAAAGTCCATTAAGTGTTATGGGAAATAACAATATATATTTTAAATTTAATTAAATAAATCAACCTTGCATTCCTTCACTTTATTTTCAGCACAGTAACTTATGGTTTTCATTAAAAAATACTATTTGTATATCACTTTTTGATATTAAGCCATCCACTGGTTTCATTTCCAATGTAACCTCTTTATCAATATAATTCTTGTAACCTGTCATTTTTAAATTCACATTCAAATCAGTTTTGATTTCTTTTAAATCCAGTTTTAAGATAGCAGATAATAATTTCTGCATTATTCCCAAATATCCTTAAATTCAGCCCAAATTAAAATTGTTAAAGTAACCTAAAGCCAAGTTATCTTGCACTAAAGGGTATTTCATAAGGGAAGTCTACACTTAATAGCAACAATAACAAGAAGAGTTGAAAAGAAGCAAACAATCACAGAAACATACAATAATAATAACTGATGATACAGCAACTAATAAAATAATCAAATAAAGCATAATCATAAATCATGTCTCCCTTGAAAAATGCTTAATATCAAAAACATCTGGGGCAGAATATATCAGCACTATTTGAAGTCTTTTAGACAGTTTAAGGAACTGTGTTTCTAAGTTGCTGGAAGAATACTAAATGAATGTGGATGCCTGTGAGAAGAATCTCTCTTCCAACTTTATCCAAGGAAGTGGGAGTGGAAGTGAAAGGGATGTGCTCTCCTTTCATTGTCCTTTGAACTCATTTCCATGTTAGAACTTAGTGGGCAGATAATTTGACAATTGTATTTTAAAGGAACTGTGCCAAAATTGCTCATGGAGAAGATCAAACTACGATATCACGAGAACCTGTTTGCTCTAGTGGTTATGGTACCAGTCTAGAAAGTGGGATACTGTGAGTTCTAGTTCTACCTTAGCCACAAAATCCCACTGGGTCACTTTCAGCCAATCAGGAAGATTGGCTGAAAGTGAGTTCAGGCCATGAAAGGGTGACCGTGGGCCAGTCACTTTCTCTCAGCCCAACCTACTTCACAGGGTTGTTGTCATTGGGAAAACAGGAGGAGGAGGGTGTGTTGGATGTGTTCACCACCTTGAGATATTTGTAAAAGTAATAAAGGCATACATACATACATACATACATACATACATACATACATACATACATACATACATACATAAAGAAAGAAAGAAAAGAAAGAAAGAAAGAAAGAAAGAAAGAGTCTATATTGGATAATAGGTTGAAAATGGTTCTTTGCGGGTGTCTTTTTTTTCCCTGAGACTTCCATTTAAGGGTTTTCCACCTCTTCTTGCAACATTTTCATCCAATGAAACATAAGAATATACAGCCCTTCATTCTCCCTAATTAGTTTATCTAATTAGGGAGCTTCTGACTTGATTTACCCATTTGCTACGTAAGCCAAGTAATACCATAGTTATAATTCAGTACAGATTCATCTGACCCCCCCTCTCTCCTCTCTCTCTCTCTTTCTCTCTCCCTCCCTCCCTCCCTCCCTCTCTCTCTCAATATCTTTCCCCTGCCCCCTCAATCCTGTATTTTATGTAGAACATCTGTTTTTTAAAAAGTGTCGCAATTTCTAAACATATTCTAATACCCTTGGGATTGGAATATCAACAACTGTCTATTGCGGTGAACCACAGGTCTGGAAAACGTTCCTGAAAACTGAGTTCTTAAATAAACATCATGCATCCATAACACATAATGCAAAGCAACATTTCTCCTGGCTTTTCCACTCTGCCCCCTCCCACCACCATCATAAGCTCAATATTTAGACCAGATGAAGTACAAAATAGGAATTCCAGAACAACACCATCAGAATATACAGAAATAATGTCCTTCCCCCCTCCTGTGTGGAGGATGCACCAATAGAATAAGTATTTTCATTTGATTTGGCTCTTCCTTCAGGCAGAGGGGTATTGGTTTGTTATTAAAACAAGATGTCTGAGAATGGATGCTACAATTGAGACGGTCTGATGTAGAAGTGGAATTCTGTAGGGACCATTTCATCCATCCAGCTGCCAGATCCTGGACTCTGGAAGTAGCCTAACCCATCTTTAGGAACGGTGGCTAGAAGATTCTGTTTGGAGATTCATTTTGAAGATGATCCAATTAAATGTCCAAATTGAATCAACTTTCTGAATGCTTACTAGCTAGGTTTGACTACAACGATGCATCTGAATTGATTCAATGTGGACATATTTAAATTGCTATTGTGCCTATGATTATCCATTCTACCAACTGAAAGCAAATTTGTGTATTTAATGATTAAGTTGAATAGATTTGATGATTTGAATCTGGTCAATGATCTTAATTGAATCAATGTTTTAGACTGGCCTGATGGTCAAAATCAGGTTGAAATTTCAATCTGATTGAAGTTGACTCCTTCCCTTCCTTTCCCTTCTTTCTGTCCATCAATTTACCCCTTCCTTCCCAATTTCTCATTCTTTCCCATTTCTTTCTACTATGCACTACTGTTTCTCATAAATCAAAAGTGAGTGAGCATTCTGTTAGCTTTTTTCTTTCTTTTCTTCTTTCCTTCCGCTCTCCCTCTCTCCCTCCCTCTCTCCCTCTCCCCTTATCTTTCCTACCACAGTCCCCTCCTTCCCTGCATTCTTTTTGACTGATTAAGACCAAAGCAACAACTATCCAGTATAGGGAAAATCCACATGAACATTTTACAACATGTTGCTGCCTGTCTCACACAGATAAATCTCTAGGGAAGGAGGAATAGGTTGGTTCTCTTTCAGAATGGAGGTGAGAAGAAGAGATTACATTCTTCTCCTTAAGCCCCATTTGACCACACACCTCTAGATAGTGGAGAGCATCTGTCTCCCAATCCATGTTGCAATCTTTACTTGGACTCAATCATTTCCACTCTTCACATTTTTTCATCTTTCAACTTAGTGACTGCTTTCTGAAAAAAGGAAAAGTTTTTACAAAATAAAAAGAGATGGAAGGAATTTTGGAGGTCTTCCAGTTCAACCACCTGCACTAGCAGGAGACCCTACAGCATTCTAGACAAGTAGTATTTAAGAAGGTTCTGGAAAGCCACTTTGGAATGGTATAGGGCAGGGGTGTCAAACCCAAGGCCCGTGGGCTGGATTTGGCCCATAGGGTATTTAGAACTGGCCTGCCGGGCTAGCCCTGGAAATAGTGAAGGATGACCAGCAGTGCCTCTGCCAGTTAAAATGGAGCTTAGGAGGGCTGTGGGCAGCCTTTCTGAATTCCATTTTCACTGGCAGTGGGTTGCAGGCTATTGCAGCTGCAAACGAAGCTTGGGAGCCCGTTTTTGCTGGCAGAGTGCTCGGGCCACCACAGGCACCCCCGACAAGAGTGACATCAAGCTGGCCACACCCACTCCCCTCCAAGGTCAAACACAATCTTGATGCGACGCTCAATGAAATCAACTTTGACAACCATGGTATAGGGTCTCCTGCTTGTGCAGGCAATTGGACTAGACTCCTTTCAGTCTGGTTTCAGGCCTGGGTACAGCACGGAAACTGCTTTGGTCGCCCTGACTGATGATCTCTGGTGGGCCAGGGATAGAGGACATTCCTCTATCCTGGTGCTTCTTGACCTCTCAGTGGCCTTCAATACCATCGACCATGGTATCCTTCTGCGACGCCTGGAGGAGGTGAGAGTGAGAGGCACCGTTTTACGGTGGTTCTCCTTTTACCTCTCCAACAGGTCGCAGTCGGTGTTGGTCGAGGGTCAAAGGTCGACCCCTAGGCCCCTCAAATGTGGTGTGCCCCAGGGTTTGATCTTGTCCCCCCTCCTATTTAACATCTACATGAAGACGCTGGGTGAGATCATGCGACAGCACGGGGTAAAGTACCACCAATACGCAGATGATACACAACTGTATCTTTCTGCCCTGTGCCAGCTCAGTGTAGCGGCGGACGTGATGTGCCGATGCCTGGAAGCTGTTAGGTTCTGGATGGGGGTGAACAAACTTGTGCTCAATCCCGATAAGACTGAGTGGCTTTGGGTGCTGCCCCCGAAGGACAGCCTAGACAATCCATCCTTAACCCTGGGGGGTGAAAATTTACACCCCTCAGAGAGGGCCTGCAATTTGGGGGTCCTCCTGGATTCGCAGCTGACACTGGAACATCATCTGTCAGCTGTGACCAGGGAGGCCTTTGCCCAGTTTTCGCCTGGTGCCCCAATTGCGGCGCTATTTGGATCGGGAGGCACTTCAAACAGTTACTAACACCCATGTCACCTCAAGGCTGGATTATTGTAATGCGCTCTACATGGGGCTAACCTTGAAAAGCATTCAGAGACTGCAGCTAGTCCAGAATGCGACCGGGCGAGAGATATTGGGTGTACCGAGGTACACCCACATTACACCTGTCCTCCGCGAGCTGCACTGGCTACCAATTGGTCTCTGAACGCAATTCAAGGTGTTGGTTATTACCTTTAAAGCCCTACTACATGGCTTAGGGCCAGTGTACCTTTGAGACTGCCTACTGCCACATACCTCCCAGGGGCCAGTAAGATCCCACAGATTGGCCTCCTTCAGATGCCGTCAGCCAGACAGTGTCAGCTGGTGGGCCCCCGGAGGAGAGCCTTCTCTGTGGCTGCTCCGACTCTTTGGAATCAGCTACCGCCAGAGATCCGGACCATACCCACTCTCATGGCCTTCAGGAAAGCTGTAAAAACCTGGCTGTTCCAGCAGGCCTGGGGCTGTTGACCTCATTGTTGAGGTCCAGCACCGATTAGAATGAATGCATGTGGTTTTGTGATTTTAAACTGTCTTTTTTTCTTTTTTTTTCCTTTCTCTTTTTTTTCTTCTTTTTTGTAAGCTGCCCGGAGTCCTTCGGGACTGGGCGGCATATAAATTTTGATAATAAATAAATAATAAATAAATAAATGTTCAAGGTCCCTTCCAACTCTGTTATTCTGTTAAAACTCCTGCAGCCTTAGAAGAAAGTTAAAGGCAATATCAAGCATCTATTGTTTGTCGTTTCTACCTGTAACTTGGGCTTTAAAATGTAAAGTTATAAAGAATTAAGAACTAAAAGTTGGCATTTGAATAGAGACAATCTAATCTGCAGTCCAGAGGACTGATTGGTATTAAAAGTGGCATCGCTATTGAAGAGAAAAATATGGCTTCTGAAGGAGAAGAAAGGTGTTTGAGAAAGCTGTCTTGGAAGAGAAAAACAAGAGACTGATCATGAGTTCGCTTTTCAAAATATTGACAAATGGAAACCGAGAGATGGCTCTGTTCATAAACGAGAGCACTATTAACCATGATGTGGCTTTCTTCTAACAGTAATGTGACAGATTTATCTTTGTTTTAAAACAAAAAGGGTAAAACTGGTAAAAAAAGTTGATAGCTCCAAACCTCATAAAATATTAGTGCTCGCTGCTATAGCTATTAAAATTAATGGTTATGGATTTCTTCCTTTTTTCCATTCTTCTACTAATCTTTATTGCATGGAAGTGTGTGTGTGTGTGTGTGTGTGTGTGTGTGTGTGTGTGTTTTATTGTGTGGTTCTGGCTTTTAAGAAATTTTAAGGCTTTATTAAGAGATGATGAATTTTCTGGATGGTGTAAGGACAATATGTCAGAAGCAGGCTCACTTCTCACTTCCCAGCAAGTTGCCTGTTTTGTTAACCAATTAACAGCAGCGCAAGGAGAAATGCTCCACAGCCATAGTACCATTCAATCTAGCATCTCAATTCACATTCATATCAATTTGGTCTGTGTGAGGTAGCTTGTATTTGCGTCCCTGATCAGACGTGAGGTTGCAACATCTGTCACTGATTGTCAGGGTTGAGTCCGCTGATCTTGCTGGCTAGGTGAGTGTCCTCTCCCTGCCCCCTCACCGCTCTATGTGGATCCCTCCCAAAGCTGTAACCTTGGTGGAAGAGGATGACCCACCCAGAGAGAATGGGTGTACCAATCTCTGGTCAAGAGTATATGGTAGTTGCTAGAACCTCCAAACAAATTCAAGCTTTAGGATTGGAATCAAAACAACATCCTTTTCTGATTGATGAGGAGACACATTTTGCCTTGAGGAAGTTATAATCCTAGTTCTGTCTTGTTCAGTTTGAACAGGAGTGGAAGACCATAAGAAGGAAGTTTCTCCTGTGAGCTTTTGTCAGATCAGAAAAGGGGTTAGAGGAAAAGAGTATCTGTAGTATGGAGAGATCTGAACAGAAAAAAAACACTAATATTTCACTCCTAAATGAAATGAAATTAATTTTCTACTGCCATAAGTAGTATGAATTCTCGTGGTCAGCTATAGATAGTCTAGGGATCCTTTAATTTTGCTTTTTTAAAACATTTTTTTTTTAGTAAAAGTATTCCAAAACTCCCCAATACCTCCGGCTCTTGCTGGCCTTTCATTCAAAAATGTTTTGAGAACCACTCAATTTTGCTATTTGCATCCTCTTACGTAAGAGGACTTTGTCCCAATATTTAATCAATCATGCTGAAATGTCTTTAATAACCTTTGGGAAGCCCTCTGGAAAGCTAATATAAATGGAACCAATCATCATTTCCCCCCATTTTTGTAATAAAACAACCTCTAAAAAGTTCCATCAAATTGAGTGAATTTTAAAATGTCCATGCAAAGAAAGCCACCAAAGCCACCAAATTAGACCCATTTTGGGTACTCAGGCTAGGCTATTCATCCGCATTTTTAAGCCTATGTGTCCATAGCTTAATTTTATTCAATTTCTGTTTCAATTTAGATTGAACTTCTATTTCTATTTATGTTATTTCTATCTTCTGTTGACATTATATTGGAATCACTTGCATTTATTTTGTTGGCTTTGATTGCTGTTTGCCTACATCATGATTTTGTCTGGCAAAAATACTTATTTCCCAAAAAACAATTTTTAATAAAGATTTAAAAATTAATAAAATATTTTTTTAAAGATGCATAAAATAAAAATAGAAATAAAATAAAATCCGTGTCCTTGCACCCCCCTCTCCCATTTTAACATTACAACAAGGTACCCTCTCCTTTAATTACAACCCATTTTTTTTATTTTTCTGTGCAAAATATGAATGGCAGGAGACTTGAGAAAAACTCCCTAATGTTCAAACTCCTGGTTAATGTTTCTTAAAGGGCCAACTGATCTTGGCCACTGTGGGCTGGCGAAGGGAGCAAGTGGTTAACCCATTTTGTTTCTCTCTTGACCTTAAAACCAAACTTGAACTTTGCATGGTCAGAAATCTAAAGCATAACCCATCATCCTGCTTTTAATTCTCCCCAGACTCTTCATTTTTCCTAATTCTTTTTTTTAATTTTTGCCCATGACCTATCAACTATGAGGTAGTGTCTCTGCATTTGGAAGTGGGTAGTACCCTCAATTATTTAATGAAGGGGAACAGCAAATTTGCTGAGATTACAAGTTGAATCTCTAGCTTTTGATTCCAACAGTTCCAATAAACTAAAGATGGGTTTGTACATCTTTATTTCACTAGTAATATTTTTTTTCTTTTCACAGGGGCATTTGTGTTTCCAGATATGATTCAAGACTGACCTCTGGAGTCAGTGGCTTTCTAAATGGAAGCCTGTTTAGATGTGTGCATGAATATATTTCATGCTAAAGATCTGAAAGAGTTGACTTTGGGGTAGACTAGTTGAATGTTCAATGAGGGAAAATGCAAGAGATTTTGTTGTTGTTGTTCTGAATACTCAGATCTGGACCAGAAATGAAACTAAAGCAAGGATGGACAATACATGGCTCTCAATCATCTTTTTGGAAGCTCTGGAACTCCTTCTAGCATTTAATTATATGAAGGCCAACATTATAACCATGGCTTCTTGGCCTATTAAATGGGAAGCACACTAATATGATAGTGGAAGGTTTAAAAGAGATTTACCTCAGTTCTTTGAAAGCAAACAAGTCTCCACTCCAAATCTAGATTAAAAGAAAGAAAATTCAGTTGTCACTGTGTGTTTGATGATGGCCAGTCTATATTATATTCTCTATCCCCCCACCCCCACCCCTTTCCTTACCCAAACCATGAAGTGCAGTCCC
The DNA here is from genome assembly GCF_051295495.1 of Thamnophis sirtalis. Lineage (NCBI taxonomy): Eukaryota > Metazoa > Chordata > Lepidosauria > Squamata > Natricidae > Thamnophis > Thamnophis sirtalis. The sequence goes on along the minus strand of NW_028261394.1, from coordinate 31,500,247 downwards.
ATCTTCCCCAAAGCTGCCCACTTCTGCTTTAAGGGATGAGAAATTATTTCAAAATAACATACCATTTCAACATTTGTTATATATCTATGTGGGGGTAGAATTGTGCATGAGAATGATATCCTCAGTCAAATCCATAGGACAACACACTCATCAGCCAATTAATAAATGAGCCTCGAGTTAAATTTCAAAAGAAATCCAGTTATTTATTAGGAGCAACATGTCAGCACTGTTCCCGAGTGAAGTCAACTCTGCCACCCGTGATTTTCGGTTCAACTGTGACTCTGTTTCCCCTCCTTCCAGAGTGTGTCTTTAATCACATTGTTCAATGATACACTTTCATGGGCTGTAAAAACACATCTTTCAGGCCGACTCCAGTAATCTGAGATCCAGCCTTGAGAAAGGTATGCATGGAATGTCCTTCTGAATGTGGCTGCTGAACTGCTCCATCAGTTCTCCCCACTTCCTGTCCATGGCAACTCAAGAGCAGGCCATGATTAGGCTAACTCAAGAGCAGGCCATGCACACACAGTTTGCATGAGGGAGCTACTATACTAGGGATACTGGGTCATCTGGACCTGGTTAATATGTTCTGAACCCCCTAAATATGTCCTATGCAGGGAGATATAATAGTCACAAAGCTCTGATTTACCAAAATTCAAAGAGAAAGAACTGCTCAAATCTACTCCAGTTCAACTTTCAACCTCTATCCCTTTTCCTTATCTTTCCTACTAACCCAGTTTATTTTGACTTGCATTTCATTGAAGAAAGGGATTAGAAGGAACCATTGGAAAACCCAGATCTAACCCCCAGCTCAGCTCAGCAATCCGAAGTAAAACATCTTTGATAACAATAGCAACAGTACTTAGACTTATATATCACTTCACAGTACTTTACAGCCCTCTCTAAGAAGTTCACAGAGTCAGCATACCACCCTGAACAATCTCGGTCCTCATTTTACTGACCTTAGAAGGATGGAAGGCTGAGTCAACCTTGATCCTGCCTCTAAGTGGTAAATAGTCTTAAACACATTTTATTTCCAATAAAACGTACAAAGTCCCTTGGTGATCCAAGAGACGTTCTTGGAAATACAGTTGATGCTAATGGCTACTACTTTGTTTTGCAACATGGCATATTCTCCTATATTTATGTGTGTTTAATCAAAGTGTTTTTAATGTAAAATGTCAGAGGGAGCAAGTAATTTGAGGGTTATTTTAAACAAACATACTGGGACCTTTGATTTCTTCCTGGAAACCCCAGTCTTTATATAATTATGTTCATATACAGCTTTTATGATAACACAAAGTGCACCATTTGCCAAGTCGGGGGGGAAGGGGTTGGATAGAGTCAGAGGCAGTGCTGGGATTCAGCCAGTTCGCACCTATTCGGGAGATCTGGTTGTTAACTTTCTAAGCAGTTCGGAAAACTGGCTGTTGGAAGAAATCTCATTTTGTTTTTTCCCCCTTTACAGGGCTAATCCTGTAAAGAAGGCAGGAAGGAAACATTATGGGGTTGTTTCTAACCTCATCTTTATTGCCCTGCTTACAGAAACTGCCTCTCCAGTTAACTCGTATTACATTGTAACAGTTAAGGCGAAGCATCCATCAACCTGAATGACGTTGAGTTGGCCATGCCCACACGGTCACATGATCACCAAGCCACACCTACCCAGCTGGCAGAGAACTGGTTGTTAAATTATTTGAATCCCACCACTGGTCAAAGTGTCTTAAAGGTGGTTCTGCTGATGCCACTTAGATTTGATGGTGAGGCCATTCATACACATGGAATATTCAGATTGTTTTAAATGGCTCACTCTTTTGCTTGTCCCCTCATGCAAAAGATACACACAGACTCAGGACAAAATTAGCAAGCCTCTGATGCCCAGGATATTAATAAAAAAATTAGTGAATAAACTGGTAACTGACCCAAGACTCTTAAGGTTTACCCTCTTGGGTTTTTTTGG
>NW_028261394.1:29710787-29753287 GCF_051295495.1 Thamnophis sirtalis | reverse complement strand
GCAGGGGAAGGAGGAGGAGAGGGGAGGAGAAGGACAGAGGAGGAGGAGGAGGAGGAAGGGCAGGGGAAGGAGGAGGAGAGGGGAGGAGAAGGAGAAGGAGAGGGGAGGAGAAGGAGAAGGACAGAGGAGGAGGAGGAGGGGAGGAGGAAGGGCAGGGGAAGGAGGAGGAGAGGGGAGGAGAAGGAGAAGGACAGAGGAGGAGGAGGAGGGGAGGAGGAAGGGCAGGGGAAGGAGGAGGAGAGGGGAGGAGAAGGAGGATGGAGGAGAAAGGGGAGGAGGAAGAGCAGGGGAAGGAGGAGGAGAGGGGAGAAGGAGAAGGATGGAGGAGGAGGAAAAGGAGGAGGAAAAGGGGAGGAGGAGGAAGGGCAGAGGGAGGAGAAGAATGAAGGGAAGGGGAAGGAGGGGAGAGGAGGAGAAGGATGAAGTGCAGGGGATGGAGGAGGGGGGGGAGGAAGAGGAGGAAGGAGGAGGAGGAAAGGGAGGAAGGGGAAGAGGAAGGGGAAGGAGGAGGAGGGGAGGAAGAGGAAGAGGAGGAGAAAGAAGGAGAAGACTTTGCCCAGATCTGTGTCCTGTGGAAGACTCCACACTCTAAAGATATAATGTCATCCATGGAATTGGATGGAAAACCACCTGCTCTTTCTTCCTTCAACACCACAACTGGTTTCTCCGGAGCAATGCTAGAGGCCCATTTAGACTCTGCAAGTCTAAGCCACATCATGAAACCAGCCGTGGTTCCCACAAAGGGGCTCGCTCGATCCTCCTTGGGTTAGACTCTAATCCAGACCATCTCCTAAAGCTTGGGTGATTTGGGAGAAGGAGAAGCTCTGGGCATAGTGAATAGTGCCTAACATGTCAACAGCCATTTAGGAAATGAATAAATAAACCCCGTCTTTTGTATTTTTTTTTTAAACGATAAGGTGTGTCTTCCAACAGTTGTAAAGTCTCTCACCCAGTGGCTAAATGAGAAGTAAATGGAACAATATCCTTGGAGAACCTTCCTGGGATGAACAAAGCATTGATAGGAATCCCAACGATTTGAAGGAGCTCCTTCTATCCCAGGAAATATAAACTGTCCATATTTTTTTTTTGAAAAATGTCCTAAAAGTAAGAAAAGAACTAGTAAAAACTAGTAAAAGGAGAAACTTTTATTGTATAGTCTATTTCAGTGTTTCTCAACCTTGGCAACTTGAAGATGTCCGGACTTCAACTCCCAGAATTCCCCAGCCAGCGAATGCTGGCTGGGGAATTCTGGGAGTTGAAGTCCGGACATCTTCAAGTTGCCAAGGTTGAGAAACACTGGTCTATTTTCATAAGGGAGTTTTTGAAGAAGAAGAAGAAAAAATCCCCTCCCCACCAACTGCAAGATGAAATACAACAGAAGCATCTCCTTTTTGTGGAATGCATCGTGCTATCTGGGGATAATAGAAATTGTGGACTGACTCATTACAGGGCACCAAGAAGACCGAAGTAGAAATAACTTCAGAGCACGCTTTTCATCCACGCTACAAAAAAGTTACAAAAGTGGTGGTTTCCCCCCCCCCCCACCACCACCTAATTACTCTGGAGAAAGGAAGGAGGACATGAAAAGGATGTAATGGGGCTTTGGAAAATGAGCAGCCCAATTTATTAAGCCCACACATTAATTAACTAAATCTTATTTAGAACTTTGATCCAAACAGTTTGATGAAGGTGACAGCCCGAGTTAATCACAAAGCATAAACGAAATAAATTTCACTGATTAGGAAAAAAAAAAAATTACAGACCAAGAACCCTTTCCGTACATAGAAAAGTGAAAGTGTTCCCACCACAGTCAGCAGAAGTTTGGCCATGAACCACAACGACAATAATCGTAAGTGACAGCGGCGTATTATAAAGCAGAAAGTCAAAATAGGATTTTGGTCCAAAGCTACACGGAAGGGATGACACCAAAAAATGCTTTTTTCCAAAAGGCAAATGGACTTCCTTGGGGTTTTCTTTTTTCCTTTCAAAATGTTGAAAAGAAGGATAGGAGAGAGGGTAAGGGGGGGAAGATGAGAAAGATAAGGAGGAGTGGATTGTAGAGAGAGGAGCAGTAGAAAGGGAGGGGAAGTAGAGTAGAAAAGGATGATGGAGGGAAGATAGAAAGTTGGAGGGTGGTAGAAGAAAGAGGTGTATGGAGAGCAGAAGAGCTATAATGGGTTTCTACTTTTCTGGGCATTGTTGACAAGAGGAACTGATGTAATTATTATTTAATGCTATATGATACAGGCTATGTATAGTATACATGTGAGTGTGTGTTATGAAAATAAAAATGGAAATAAAATGTATTTATTTATTTATTTATCTATTTATCTATCTATCTATCTATTTATTTATTTATTTATTTATTTATTTATTTATTTATTTATTTATTTATTTATTTATTTATTAGACTTATATACCGCTTCACAGGGCTTTCAGCCCTCTCTAAGCGGTTTACAGATTTTTTAGCAAATTGAGTCAGCAACTTGCCCCCACAGTCTGGGTCCTCATTTCACCTACCTCGGAAGGATGGAAGGCTGAGTCGACCTCGAGCCGGTGAGATTTGAACCGCTGAAATGCAGATCACAGTCAGCTGAAGTGGCCTGCAGTACTGCACCCTAACCACTGCGCCACCTCGGCTAGTGAAAAAGCTTTCACTAAAAAAAAAATGTTGCACTTCCTGTCTGAGAAGTTTTTTCACAGATGTTTTCAAACAACAACCCCCCCCCCAAACAAGAAAGTCCAGTTGCCTATGGAGAATCTCCATAGACCCGTGATGCCAAACCTATAGCATGCGTACCCGAGGTGGCATGCACAGCGCTCTCTGTGGGCACTCAGGCCATCTCCGGCTGATCTTCTGGTTTTCATTGGTGCTGGAAAACGGACTGAAAATGGCCTAAAAAAAAACCCAGTCCATTTTTTCAGGCCATTTTCTGAGCTATATTTGGGGCAAAAATAGCCTGAAAATGGCCCAAAAGTTTGCCAAAAAACAGGCATGTGCGGGCTGGCCAGCTGGTCTTCATGTTTCTGGCACTCCAGCATGTGCTCATATGCATACACGTTCCAGTTTGGGCACTTGGTGCCGAAAAGGTTTGCCATCACTGCCATAGACATTCAGAAGGGATGGACATTCCAATCATGCTTTTTTTTACTGGAATGGAATAAAAATCATGCCGTCCCATGCCACGCACACATATTCATCAAAGTATGGTACTCAACCGATGGATTGATCAATAAACATGTCCATTTGGAACAGTGGTGGGATTCAGCCAGTTCGCACCTATTTGGGAGAATTGGTTGTTAACTTTCTAAGCAGTTCAGAGAACCGGTTGTTGGAAGAAATCTCCTTTTGTTTTCTCCCCACTTTACAGGGCTAATCCTGTAAGGAAGGCAGGAAGGAAACATTCTGGTATTGTTTCTAGCCTAATCTTTATTGTCCTGCTTACAGAAACTGCCTCTCTGGTTAACCCTTATTACATTCTAACAGCTATGGCAATGCATCCATCTACCTGAGTGACATTGAGTTGGCCACACCCACCCAGTCACATGACTACCAAGCCCCACCTACCTAGCTTGTCATTAGGGCAGAGAACTGGTCATTAATTTATTTGAATCCCACCACTGATTTGGAACCAACCTACGAAGCTATAAGGAGCCGTACCAAGCAACCACTTCCTCACTGGGTGGCCGACACTCAACATCACCAGCCAGTCACATGGCATGACCCACCGACCACGGGGCCACATGAGATCAAGAAAAGCAGAGAAGAATTGAAACATGGTGCTTCAACTGAAGTGTCCCTGAGGATGTCACCGAACCTGGTGATGAAATGTTTGGAAGCTAAACAGCAAGCCCAGGGAACAAACCACCACTGACATCTGCCACATGGGCTTCAAATATTTTCTATCATTTCTAACATGAGCCTCTTCGACCAAGCCAAGTCCAAAAATTCTGGAGAACTCCTGGAAGCCTGGCCCTCAGATAAATCGGCTATCGACAGGCACATAGAGATAAACAACACTTAACTCACTATGGTACCCATTTTCAATTCAACATTTTTCTTAAATTTTGGATTTATCCGTCACACAGAGACATTTCATTTGCAGGGCCTCCATGAAAAATAATCAAAGCTCATCAGATCTTGTGTATCTCCGTAAAATGCTTAAAAACACTTCAGACATCTTCCTGCAACAAAGCAACCTGCCAAAAGAACACCGCACACATATAAAAGCTTTTCTTCAGATAGCAGGTTTTATCCTGTGTTTACCTACTGCAGATACGCAGAACTCTGGGCAATGGGACCACAGTCACAAAAGACAATAATACAGAGATGGGGTGATGGGAAGGGAAAGAGGAGAGAGACACAACAAATGTATAAAGTCTGTTCAAAATGCATCTTGCATGCACACGCACAAAGAGCTTGATGGCTACAACATTTTCAAAGCAGTCTTACGTTGATAAAATAATCCAGTTTACCCTAAGAACCAATAAGAACAGCAGAATTACTTTGCGGTATAACTTTAGCTGAATAGTAAACTCCAAGTGGGAAATATTCAGCTCCCATCTCTGAAATGCAGTTTCCTTGGGGACTTTATTTATTTATTTGAAAAGTTTTTTTAAAATTATTCTTATACATACATGGATTTCACAAATATACATTTCTCATAGCTATTTATTAGTGTTATACATTATCCTTTAACATTTATAATTCCATTCTTCCCCTAAATATGTAATAATATATTCGAGATTGCTTTCCTGCCATCCCATACATCCATCTTATATTGCAACCCTACCTCTTCCCTCTCTCTTTCTCCTACCCTCCTTCTTCTCTCCCTTCTTCTTTCCTCTTCTCCTTTCTTTTCTTCCCCTTCCTCTCTCCTACTCCTCCTTCCTATCCTCTCTCCTACTCTTGCTACCCCTCCCTTCCTCCCTCTCCTTTACCCTTTCTTCTTTCCCTCTCCTTTCCTCTCTTCTCCTCCCCTCTCCTTCTCTCTCCTTCCCCTCCTTCCGTTGTTGTGTTTTCATATTTTATTCGATCTGATGTATTTTCGGGATGGCGTTCAAGCAAACTCAGTTCTATATTTACATAACACTCTTAAATTCCCTCTTCCTCCTCTTATTTTACATGATAGTAATTCCGCATATAAAATCTTTTAAAACATACATTTGTATATTAATCCTATTTTGTTTTCTCCCTCTTTCCCCTCCTTCCTTTAACCACTGTGTCATCTGAATAACTTAACCTGTGTTCTTGTATTCATATTCCTTTCCCAACCGCTGGGGACTTTAATTCACTTTAATAGTAGCTTACATGATGGGCAAATGTGAGCCAAGGTCAAGCTTGAAATTAAATTGGCCAGTAACTATGTTTAGTGAAGCATTTCTGTTAGCTTTGAAGGCTTCCATGGGGGTGGGGGGGGAGTGGAATAACAAGTGTTTTCAAAGAAGAGATTTTTGGTTTTGTCTGAAGTTCCCTGACAGTAATTTTCTTTTTCTTCCCAGGCCCTTTGTACTAACTGTGTGGTCTTCAGATGGGAAAAAACCACTTTGAAGAAGGAAGTTGATTTGGCTGCTGTCAGTGGAGACATATGTGCTTGATATGTTCCTCAAAGGTCTGCAAAGATTGTATGCCACTGTGCTTGCAGGGAGGGAGGATTAAAAAAAAGGCAAGTAAGTAGGTAAGAGTGTGCAATTAAAGCTCCATCCCTTTGTATGCACAGCACATACACAGGACATGAAAAACAGAAGCAGGTGCAGAATAGCATAGCATAGCATAGCATGGTATGGCATAGCATAGAATACAATAGAATACAATAGAATACAATAGAATACAATAGAATACAATAGAATACAATAGAATACAATAGAATACAATAGAATACAATAGAATACAATAGAATACAATAGAATACAATAGAATACAATAGAATACAATAGAATAACAGAGTTGGAAGGGACCTTGGAGGCCTTCTAGTCCATCCCCCTGCTCAGGCAGGAGGAAACCCTACACCATTTCGGACAAATGGTTATCCAATCTCATCTTTAAAACCTCCAGTTTTGAAGCATTTACAACTTCTGGAGGCAAGTTATTCCATTGATTAATTGTTCTATCAGGAAATTTCTCCTTAGTGCTAAGTTTCTTCTCTCCTTGATTCGTTTCCATCCATTGCTTCTTCTCCTGCCCTCAGGTGCCTTGGAAAATAGTTTGACTCCCTCTTCTTTGGGGCAGCCCCTCAAATATCAGAACACTGCTATCATGTCTCCCCTAGTCCTTCTTTTCATTAAACTAGGCATGCCCAGTTCCTGCAACGGTTCTTCATATGTTTTAGCCTCCAGTCCCCTAATCATCTCTGTTGCTCTTCTCTGCTCTCTTTCTAGAGTCTCCACATCTTTTCTACACCATGGCGACCAAAACTGAATGTAGCATTGCATTCAGTTTTGATACAACAATAATTGATAAATCGTGATATGCCGATAGGAGAAGGTAGTAGGAAAGATAAGAGAGGAGAAAGATGAGAAGATGAGGAAGATGACAAATGTAGTAGCAATGCAGCCCTCCTACATGGGTAAAATATCTAAAGCTATGAAAACAAGACAACTTCTCTTTGGTTTAAAATATTTGTTTTTCAAACTCGATGAGGCCTCATTTAAGGCTTGGCACTTTTTTTTTTTTTAAAGTCCTTCCAAAGGTGAGATACTCAGCTGCTTCTTTTCTGGCTACTGTAGCTAAAGCAGATTTCAAGGGTGCAAAAATAGGATTTGGGGCAGGCAGCCAATCTGAGGCCTCCATTGACTGTCGTAGCTGTAGAAGGTTTAAGGATGCCTACTAGGGCATATTCATTGAGGCAAGTGAGATTTTCACCCATGATCTTGCAGTCATAGCTCTTTATTTAATTACTTCTCTGATCCGTTTATATCCTCCCTCCCTCCCTTTCTTCCTCCCTCTCTCCCTCTCTGTTTTTCTCCCAGGAATCTGTGAGTTTCACTGAGCTGAGAGAAAAGTAGACTATTCTATTGGCCGAGCATGATAGACACAGAAAGAATTTGTCTCCAATGCATGATGTCCGTCCATCATGTTCGAAGAGGACCTTGACATCTAACAGGTTGTGGGCTGGCCATGATGTGCCCACAGCTGGCTGGTAAGACACATACGAGCATGAAATGTTCTGCCACATGTCGGAGAGACATGTGTGGGCACCATTGTTGTAGCATTTGCAGCTCTGGCTTTGCGGAGTTTAAGTCCGTTTGGACCACCCAGCGGCAAAAGTATTGGCTGCGGTCTCAGAGCATCGAGACCGCACGACCATATCGTCCCGACGTTGGCTCCTCCTCTCCACCCATTGCTTCTTGTTCTACCCTCAGGTGCCTTGGAGAATAGTTTGACTCCCTCTTCTTTGTGGCAACACCTGAGATATTGGAACACTGCTATCACATCTCCCCTAGTCCTTCCTTTCATTAAACTAGACATACCCAGTTCCTGCAACGGTTCTTCATATGTTTTAGCCTCCAGTCCCCTAATCATCTTTGTTGCTCTTCTCTGCTCTCTTTCTAGAGTCTCCACATCTTTTCTACATCGTGGTGACCAAAACTGGACGCCGTATTCCAAGTGTGGCCTTACCAAGGCATTAAAAAGTGGTATTAACACTTCACGTGTACTTGATTTGATCCCTCTGTTTATGCAGCCTCGAACTGTGTTGCTTCACACTGCTGGCTCAAATTTAAATGGTTGTCCACTAGGACTCCAAGATCCCTCTCCCAAGGTTGTTGTTTTGGCATGCAACACCTTATGGTCATGTCCCAAGGGGAGGAGTTGAGACCGTAATAAAATAAAAGATATAGATTTAAAAAATGTCCTCTAAGCCATGAAGCTCTCTGCGTGAACCTGAGCCAGTCTCCCTTTCTCCCAGCATCGGGACTATTATAAAAGTCGTGCGTCAGTAAAAACAAATTGTTCATGGCTCTCCCAAGCTCCTCTTAGGAAAGACAGGATAAATATAATAAATAAACGACAAATTGCTATTGTGCCATTTGGAATCGCTGCGCTGTAGATTTGTTTTTCAGACCAGCAGTTAAGAAACAGCGGTGGCATTTGCTGACCAGAGGCAATGCCTGCGTGCCCAAACCTACCTCCATGTCAGGAGCTCTAAATCATACGTGTGCACAGGGCAAAAGCAAGTAAATGAAATAAATTCAGACTCCCTGCCACGTCCGAAGAAGATGACATTTTTCTGCATTTGCTTTATAACTCTCAAGGGCTGTTTTCTTGGTCCAAACCACGAATGTGCCAGAGTGTATTTTAAAACTGCTAATAGTTACTTCTGCGAGAAACCGCCCTGTTCCTTCAAAGGACTTTAACATGAAGTCGTGTCAACCACTGTCGCCAACATAAAAAGGCCCTGTAGTGTATTTTAAGATAAAATTACGCTTAATGATAGATTTGCTAGAGGCAGGCAAATTTGGAACTGGAGGTCGTTGGATAAATTCCTTTGGGCCACCGCAGGACATCAGTGGCTTCTGAAGGCTCCCAGGCTGAGCCATCTCTGTGAAACACACCAACTTTTGGGAAACAAACCAAAAGAAAAAATGGCTTTCATGATGTACTTTTTTGGAGCAGAGTTGCTGATGTTGGGCTTCCAATTGTTTTGCTGCCTTGAGGTTCATGTTGAGGTCCTTATCTTGGCTTCTTTAAAAGGCAAAATATTTTGCCTCTTTCATGCAACTAAAGAATGTCGCAGCATAAGCAAAGTTGTCAAGTTGTCACACATCACCTTCTCTCTCTCTGTTTCTCTCTGTCTCTCTGTTTCTCTCTCCCTCTCTCTGTTTCTCTGTTTGTTTCTGTCTCTCTCTGTCTCTGTTTCTCTCTCTGTGTGTGTGTTTCTGTCTCTCTCTTTGTCTCTGTCTGTGTTTGTGTGTGTGTCTGTTTCTGTCTCTCTCTGTGTGTGTGTGTCTCTGTCTCTCTCTGTCTCTCTCTCTCTGTCTCTCTCTCTCTCTGTCTCTCTCTCTAAGAGCCAAGGTGGCGCAGTGGTTAAATGCAGCACTGCAGGCTACTGCTAGATCAGCAGGTCAGCGGTTCAAATCTCACCGGCTCAGAGTTGACTCAGCCTTCCATCCTTCCGAGGTAGGTAAAATGAGGACCCAGATTGTTGGGGGCAATATGCTGACTCTCTGTAAACCGCTTAGAGAGGCCTGAAAGGCCTATGAAGCGGTATATAAGTCTACTGCTATTGCTAAGTCTACTGCTATTGCTCTCTGTCTCTTTCTCTCTCTCTCTCTCTGTTTCTCTCTGTCTCTCTCTGTCTCTCTTTCTCTGTGTGTATGTGTCTCTCTCTCTCTGTGTGTCTCTCTGTTTCTGTCTTTCTCTATCTGTCTCTCTGTTTCTCTCTCTCCCTATTTGTCTCTCTCTGTCTCTCTGTCTCTCTCTGTTTCTCTCTCTTTCTCTCTGTCTGTCTGTTTCTCTCAGTCCCTCTCTGTCTCTGTCTCTCTCCCTCTCTCTCTGTCTCTCTCTGTGTGTGTGTTTCTTTCTGTCTCTCTCTCTCTTTCTCTCTCTCTGTCTCTCTGTCTCTCTCTCTATTTCTGTCTCTCTATCTGTCTCTCTGTGTCTCTCTCTGTCTGTTTCTCTCTGTCTGTTTCTCTCTGTCTCTGTTTCTCTCTGTCTCTGTCTCTCTGTTTCTCTCTGTCTCTGTCTCTCTCTTTCTCTCTGTCTCTCTCTCTTTCTCTCTGTCTCTGTTTCTGTCTCTCTCTGTGTGTGTTTCTCTCTGTCTCTCTCTCTCTGTCTCTCTCTCTCTCTCTGTGTCTCTCTGTTTCTCTCTGTCTCTCTATTTGTCTCTCTGTTTCTCTCTCTCCCTGTTTGTCTCTCTCTCTGTCTGCCTCTGTCTCTGTCTCTCTGTGTGTGTGTGTGTGTGTGTGTTTTCTCTGTCTCTCTGTCTGTCTCTCTCTCTGTGTTTCTCTCTGTCTGTCCCTCTCTCTGTCTCTGTCTCTCTCTCTCTTTCTCTCTCTGTCTCTCTCTGTCTCTCTCTGTCTGTCTCTCTATCTGTCTCTCTGTTTCTCTGTGTCTCTCTCTGTCTGTCTCTGTGTCTGTCTGTTTCTCTGTCTCTGTCTCTCTCTCTCTCTTTCTCTCTCTCTCTCTTAGATAGCACCTCCAGATCAAATCAGCATAACAAGCTACAAAAAAATTCCAAAGCTGGCTTAGCCTGATTTCTTTCCTGTGGTGAGCTCAATCATGGTTTGTCAAATGAAGTCATTTTTCTGTTTTCATACTTGCTAACTCATATAACTTTCTTAATATGCTTACTGAACTAATCCGTCTTCTTCCTGGGCAAATATCATTTAGCTACAAGCTTAACCAAGAGCCTAGGTTCACACATCATACTAAATCACAACTCTAACTCAGATTAATATTAATTAAACCTACAAGTTTCTGTAGCATTAGATTCGTAATCGATTTTATTAAGGTTATCTTAACTGAACAGATCTGGTTGTATGAATCCTGTTCTAGCATTTTAGTTGTTGTTGTTGTAAGTTGCAAAGTCATGTCTGACCCATCACGATGCCATGGACAACGTTCCTCCAGGCCTTCCTGTCCTCTACCATCCCCCGGAGTCCATTTAAGCTCATACTGACTGCTTCCGTGACTCCATCCAGCCACCTCCTTCTCTGTCGTCCCCTTCTTCTTCTTTTGCCCTCCATCGTTCCCAGCATGAGGTTCTTCTCCAGGGAGTCCTTCCTTCTCATTAGGTGGCCAAAGGATTTGAGTTTCCTCCTCAGGATCTGGCCTTCTAAAGAGCAGTCAGAGTTGATCTCCTCTAGGACTGACTGGTTGGATTGACTTGCAGTCCAAGGGACTCGCAGGAATCTTCTCCAGCACCAGAGTTCAAAGGCCTCCATTCTTTGGCGCTCAGCCTTCCTTGTGGTCCAACCTTCACAGCCATAATCCTAAACTGATCACCTAGCCCAGGTTTACCCACCGAACTGGGCTAAAATGTTTAATTTGAATTTCATTTCATTTGAAATTGGATTCCTTGCCTAGTTACAGCTTACATGCCGAGAATGAAAGCACAGGGTGAAGCTAATCAAACTTGAGCCAAGAAGTTTGCTTTCAGAATCAGAACAGAAACGATTTTATGTTGTTCTTCATAAACTCTACCAATTGCTCTACGTTTTTCTTCATTTCATTGTAACATTATTGTGGCTAAAAGCTGCCCTCTTCTCATCCAATCATGCAGAGATCTACTTCTTTAACAAGGAATTCTGAGAAATTGGAATTGGTTCAGAGAATGGCAACGTGGCTGATCAGAGGCTGGAGATTAAGTCGTAAGAAGAGAGATGGAAGGAACTGGATAAGCTTAGGAGGTCTGTGCAAATCCTTCTGGGCTTGATTTCCAAAAGATGCTTCTGAAGCCACAGACACCCCAGCAATTGCCAGCTGCTTCCGAACAGTTGCTAAGAAAACATCAGGCAGACATCACCAGGGGTTGAGCTTTAGTTTAAATAAAACTCGAGAGTTTCTATTTAAATGGAAATGTTCCCACTTCACATACTTTCTGAAGGTTGGATCCCCTATCTGATACCTTCCAGCCAGTGATGGGATTCAAATAATTTAACAACCGGTTCTCCGCCCTAATTATTTCTTCCAACCACCAGTTCACCAAACTGCTCAGAAAGTTAACAACTGGTTCTCCCGAAGTGGTGCGAACTGGCTGAATCCCATCACTGCTTCTATGTAGTGAAGAGAAGGACCAGGAGAGATATGATAGCAGTCTTCCAATGTTTGAGGGGCTGCCACAGAGAGTAGGGGGTCAACCTGTTTTCCAAGGCACCCAAAGGACAGCCTTGGAATAATGGATGGAAACTGAACAAGGAGAGATTCAACCATGAAATAAGGAGACATTTCTGACAGTGAGAGCAATCAACCAATGGAACAGAAGTTGCCTTTGGAAGTTGTAGGAGCTTCATCACTGGAGGCTTTCAAGAAGAGATTGGACTGTTACCTGTCAAAAATGGTGTAGGGTCTCCTGCTTGAGTGGGGGTGGTGGTGTTGGACTAGATGACCTACAAGGCCCCTTCCATTTTTATTAATCTGAATCTATCTAAGATGATCAAAAGCTTGGAGGCTAAAACATTCGATGAATGGTTGCAGGAATTGGGCATGACTAGTCTAGTGAAGAGAAGGATCAGGGAAGACATGATAGCAGTCTTCTAATATTTGAGGGGCTGCCACAGAGAGAAGGGGGTCAAGCTATTCTCCAAAGCACCAGACAAGGAATAATGGATGGAAACTGAACAAGGAGAGATTCAACCTGGAAATAAGGAGGAATTTTCTGACAGTGAGAGCAATCAACCCATGGAACAGAAGTTACCTTCAGAAGTTGTGGGAGCTTCATCCCTGGAGGCTTTCAAGAAGAGGCTGGACTGCCCACTGTCAGAAATTGTGTAGGGTCTCCTGCTTGGGTGGGGAGGGGGTGTAAGGGTATTGCAACTTGACAGCTTTAAGACTTGCACACTTCAATGCCAGAGTTCCTGAGCCAACATGACTGGAGGAGGAATTCTGGGAGTTGAAGTCCACAAGTCTTAAAGCTGTCAAGTTTGAACACCCCTGGGGTTTTTTTTCTAAAGGGTTAGGGATGCAAGAGTCTTGTGACTTGACAGCTTTAAGACTTGCACACTTCAATGCCAGAGTTCCTGAGCCAACATTTTGGTTGCTAAGCAAGAGCATTGTTAAATGAGTTTCACCACATTTTACAAGTTGGCCACGCCCACCCAGTCTCATGGCTGGCAAGCCACTCCCACCCAGTCACATGGCCAGCAAGCCACTCCCACAAAGCAGGCCACACCTACAGAAGAAGTTCTAAAAAATTTTGTAACCCACCACTGATCTGGAAGATCCTAAAATGGGAGAGAGGCACTGCTATAAAATGAACTGAGATACCATGTATAACTAGTCAGGCCATGTTGGAATATAGGTAGTCCTTGATTGACAACAATTCATTTACTGACTGTTCAAAGTCACAACGGCACTGAAAAAAACCCACAACCGTTGCAGCATCCCTTGTAGCCTGGTGAACAAAAAATTAGGAGGCTTGGCAACTGATGACAGTTGCAGTGTCCTGGAATCATGCAACCTTTGGAGAAGCAAAGTCCACGGAGACGACAGATTCACCTAAATCACCTTGTTGTTAATTTAACCACTGTGGTGATTCACTTAACAACGGTGGCAAAAAGGTTGTGAAACGGGGCAAAATAATCACTGTCTCGCTGAGTCACAGAAACCCTGGCTCAATTGTGGTTGTAAGTTGAGGACTGTTGATGCAGCCTAGGATTGCAGTGGCTTTTTTTTTGGCAGCTGCAGCCCACTGTTGGCTCATATTGAAGTGGTAGCCTACTAGAACACATAACTCCCTCTCACAGTTACTGCTGTTGAGCCACCTATTCTACCCCTGAACTTTTGGTTCTTCTTGCCAGAGTGCAAAACCTTACTTTTCTCAACACTGAACTGCATTTTGTTGGATAAGCTTCTTGTCATCCCCTCAGGTGATTTGGACAAGAAGTCACCTTCCTCTTCTCTCTGACAGCCCCTCAAATATTGGAAGACAGCCCCCCTCCCGCCCCTCAACTCTCCTTTTCAAACATGTGTTACAATGTTTTTCAGGGATCCACAACGTTTCTTTTCTGAGAAATTTCAATCGAAATGGAAGAAAGCTATTTTTTTTAAAGGACACCTTCTTCTATCTGAATACAGATTGTTCTTGGCATTTGTGTCAGGAGAAATTTCTTTCTACTGTACCTAGTATTCCCTGGTGGCTTCCCATACCTAGTACCCCTCAAGAACAAATTAGTTTCTCCTTCGATTCCCAGAATCGCAACACAATTTTGTTCTTCGCACTTTCTGTTCCATCCAGAGACATACCGGTGTAAAACTCTTTGGGAAAAAAGATTCTGACTAGCTGGATGTAACCTTTTTAGGTTAGATTAGACTAACGGAGTTGGAAGGGACCTTGGAGGTCATCTAGTCCAACCCCCCACATGAGCAGGGAACCCTACACCATTTCTAACAGATGGCAGTCCAGTCTCTTCTTAAAAGCCTCCAGTGATGAAGCTCCCACAACCTCTGAAGGCAACTTCTGTTCCATTGGTTGATTGCTCTCACTATCATAATTTTTTCCCTTATTTCCAGGTTGACTCTCTCCTTGATCAGTTCCCATCTATTGTTTCTTGTCTGGTCTTCAGGTGCTTTGGAAAATAGCTTGACCCCCTCCTCTCTGTGGCAGCCCCTCAAATATTGGAAGGCTGCTATCATGTCTCCCCTGATCCTTCTCTTCCCTAGACTAGGCATGCCCAGTTCCTGCAACGGTTCTTCATATGTTTGAGCTTTTAGTCCCCTAATCCTCTTGGTTGCTCTTCTCTGCACTCTTTCTAGAGTCTCAACATCTTTTTATAGTGTGCGACTAAAACTGGATGCAGTACTCTAGGTGTGGTCTTACTAGGGCTTTATATAAAAAGTGGATGCCTGGTTTAAAACTATGAATGCTTTCCATCACATGAAATTAGGCATTTTCATTTCAACCTTTTCCCCAGGGAAATAAAATTTTGATATAGTGAAATCCAAGCCCGCTTGCCTGTTGCTTCCAGAGGAGGTTTACAAGTCCTTGGCTATTTTCTCCGTCACTCCCCCCCACCCCCGCACAATAAAAATTCTTTTTTTTTTTCCAGTCAACGAGCCAAGTTTATACCATCTCAGTCTTAAAATCCACATAACACTTTGCCTCAATTGACCCAGGCCAAAATATGAACTAAACTCGGCAGATCTGCAGACATGCTATGAATCTGGAGAGTCCAAATTTGATATAAAACTCCAAGCATTTTAAGCGACCATTTCCAAGGGTTTTGGAATGGGTCAACATGAATTGCCCTGGAATATTTATCATTTGGTTTTGCTCACCTAGCCAGGAAACAAGATCAATGCAAGGTAGAAGGAAAGGGTAGTCTTGTGAAACGGCAAAAAATGGCTTGCAAAATCCATGCTGGAGACCATCCTGTTCAGCCTGAAAGATTTAAGATTTGGCTTGTACCATTTCTGTTCTGGGTTCTCTCTTGAAGGCCAATAAGAGAGTTTCTAAGCTTCAGAAAACCACAAAGAAGACATTTTGTTAATCTGGGAATAAGCCCTTTTAAGTGAAGGCTGATTGATACTGATTAATAAAGTTGGAAGGGACCTTGTAGGTCATCTAGTTCAACCCGCCGCCCAAGCAGGAGACCCTACACCATTTCTGACAGATGGCAGTCCAGTCTCTTCTTGAAAGCCTCCAGTGATGAAGCTCCCACAACTTCCAAAGATAACTTCTGCTCCATTGCTCTCAGTGTCAGAAAATTTCTCCTTATTTCTAGGTTGAATTTCTCCTTGTTCAGTTTTCATCCATTATTCCTTGTCTGGCCTTCAAAGGTGCGTTGGAAAACAGGTTGACCCCATCCTCTCTGTGGCAGCCCTCAAATATTGAAACACTGCTATCATGTCTCCCCTGGTTCTTCTCTTCACTAGACTAGCCATCCTAGTCTCCTGCTTGGGCATGGGGTTGGACTAGATGACTGACAAGATCCCTTTCCAATTCTGTTAATCTGTAAAAAAAAAAAAGAACAATTAACCTTGCCATCTCTTATCTGTTCTCCATCTAGTTGAAAGTTTGCCCCACACACCCACAAATCAAGCACAGGGTCCAATCTTCCACTGCCTTGTTGGCAGTTGCATCCATCCAGTTCCGGTCAGGTGCAGAGTTGCAAAGACAAAGGATGACCTTGGCTTTCTAGAAAGAATTTTGTTATGGCTACATAGCATCTAACTCCCATAGTAGAATAATACAAAGTGTGGCAGGCCAAAGATCCAAAATAAAAGATGGCTGCAGGCCTGACACAATCACTTTTTCAATCCATACCACTGGGCCAGTCCTTCCCTCTCAGCCCTAGGAAGGAGGCAATGGCAAACCCCTTCTGAAAGCTTGCCAAAAAAACTCTAGGGAATTTACTCAGGCAATGGCAGGAGTCCATTCCTAATTCGAAGGCATCTAAACAAATAAAATTGCTCTATTGGCCCCCTTTTTCTACAACTCAGGCCCGGGAAAAAAAAAATGAAACAGGCCTTTGTTAATGAAGTTCCTTGGGGCAGGATGAATTATTGGGGGCACACTCGCCATTAGCCAAACCACAGATCTGGGATAGCATCCAGTGCATATGATTGAGGAATAGCAGTGGAAAATGGCTTTGCAATGCTGCAGGAATATCTAAATAAAAAGCCAGTGAGTTTATCTGCACTTAGTTGAACTCCTATTTGTTCAGTCTAAGGCTTTTTATTTCAGCCCACAATTCACATTTCCCTGGGAGATGGGAAAGCAGCGTTTGCTTTCCTTTCCTTATTTCTTTTATTTTTCTCTGCTTTTAGCTCTGGAACTGGCGTGCCTGGGAAGATCAGCCCAGGAAAAAGAAAAAAAAAATCAGAAATATTCACATGAGAAAACTAAACCAAATGAAGACCAGAGAGGCTCCCCGATATCATTGCAAATACCCCCATAATTGAACGAAGCCACCGATATATAAGAATTAATCTGTCTGGCCAGCAAGGAAGCCCATCCAGATGGCAGCCACCATCCACCACCATAATGGGAAGGATGGCAACCTGGATCTTGACTGAAATCAATCAAGATTAAAGGGGTGGGGGAAGAGAAACCAGATTTATAAAATTAGAGCTGGTTTTTTTTTTTTTTAACATCCTAATACATCTCTGGGTCAACCAGCCAACATTTGAGCCTGTTCTGTAGCCACAAATCAAGTTGAAATAATGACTGTATGCAGAAGGGGACACCAAGAATTGTCTTCGGCAACTATGTGTGTCTCCAGATAAGGTAGTGTTTGACTTACGATCATAATTGAGCCCAGAATTTATATGATGCTGTCTTGACTTCTTGGATACCTCCACTCCCCCAGCGAAAGTCCTTGTAGTACAGAATTACTGGTGCTTCAGTGGAGGAGCACCAAACTCCCAAATCTTGGTTGAAACCAGGACAAAACCTTTATTGAATTAAGTCACGCTAATACGATTTCTCTCCAGGGTTGGAATCATTTCCCCTTTTCTATCATATTAAAAAAAAAACGAGAGGTCAGTGGTAATTTTCTGGGGGTGGCTGCCACTCAAGGATATCAAAAACCACATTTTGGGCCGTGTTAAGCACCAAACAAGAATTTCTACCGGTTTTCTAACTCTTCCTGCCTCCATCCTGGCAGGCTCTTTCCCACTCTTCTCTTGTTAAAGCCTTTTTCTCAAAATTAGCATCTTAAGGAACAGCTACGAATTGAAAAGGAATCCCCCCCCCCTTGCCAAGGGTTATACCATGAGCAGCTGCTAAAATGCAACATCGTGCGGCTTTTATCTCCCTCTTATTATACCTGTTCCCAGGATGCTATTTCAGGTTTCAGTGGTGGGAGAGAAAAGCTTCCAAGACTTTCAGATATATTCAGAATTAAATGCAATCGGACACACGTACACACTCACCGACATGCACACATGCACAAATAACCGCCCACCTTTACTCTTTAATGAATATATTTTGGGTACTTTTTTTAATTAAGATCTTCTAATTAGGTAGAAGTGCTACTGTTTTGTTACTTTATAAACCTTTCTTTTCTTCAAGAGTTTGGGGGCGGGGTCACACGTGTTCATTTTGTTCCGTGAATAGGCTTCTTTTAAAATTATTATTATTTTACCTACTAGGTAAAAAAAAATGGGGAGAGGGTATACCCATTTTTTAGTTTTTGGCTTCAATCATTTGATATGACCAGGAAAAGTGGGGGGGGGAATCTGGTGCAAAACTCCCACCTTACCAGTAACTCAAAATCTTGGTGAATTTTTAAATAAAATGATATGCTGGTAGACATACAGGGACATGGTGGCTCAGTGGTTAAGAGCTTGTCGATCAGAAAGGCCAGCAGTTCAGCGGTTCAAATCCCTAGCGCCGCATAACGGAGTGAGCTCCCCTTACTTGTCCCAGCTTCTGCCAACCTAGCAGTTCGAAAGCACCTAAAAAATGCATTTTTTTTGCACGCTGAACTGGCAGTAATCCCGGTAGCAGCCCACCCCTGCTTCACATCCATTTGCCACTCAGGTGATCCTGAGGACCCAGATAAACCTCCAGGTGGCCTCAAAGACTCTCTAAAAGGAGGCAAACGACCAGCTGTCTGCAAGGAGTATAAATCCTTCCCTTCCCATCATCCTGTGAGAGCTGAAGAAGCTTCTTGGATGGGAAGTGAAACGTTATCAAAGAAAAAGCAGAAAATCCAGTTGCCTCTTGGGGGAGAAAAAAGCACCTTTGGGACCACCATGACCTGGATGACTGAGAATCTCCATAGACATATGAAAAACAGTTGCTAGAATTGGGTATGTCTGGTCTAGTGAAGAGAAGAACGAGGGGTGCATGATGGCAGGCTTCTAAGGGGCTGTCACAAAGAAGAGGGGGGGCTAGCCTATTTTCCCAAAGCAGATCAGTGGTGAAATCTAATTTTTTTTGCCCACCGGTTCCGTGGGTGTGGCTTAATGGGAGTGTGTCATGTGACTGGGTAGGTGTGGCCAACTTTTCTTCACTTTTTAAAGCATTTTTTTCCTGCCGGGTGAGTAGGCAGGAAAAAAACTGTAGAAAAGCAAAAAATAAAAGCTTCCCACCATCGTGTGGCTCACAGCTGAGCCATGCCATTGTCGGAATCCCCCCGCCCCACTTTTTAAAGCATTTTTTCCTGCCTATTCGCCCAAAACGGCAGTAAAAAAAATGCTTTAAAAAGCTAAAAAAAATAGCTTTCCACAATCGTGCAGCCCAGCTGTGATCCTCAGAAGCTTTATTTTTACTACCGGTTCACAGAACCAGGGACAATGGTGCCTAACGGTTTGACTGAACCGGGCTGAACTGGGAGGATTTTGTCCCTGAATCAGACTGAATTCCCCACTGCTTTGCTAGCTAGAGCCTCTCAAACCTTGGTTATCTAATGGTCCATAACTCTTAGCCTCCGTTGCCATCTTGCATCTTCTTGAAACTGCCGATCCCCGGGGTGTGTGGTTGTTCATCTCAGCGTGAGAGAATGCAAACATTGCTTGGAGAATGTAATTCAATTTGAGCATAAGTATTAATTTCACAGTCTATTGTTATAGTATCGCCTGCTAATATAGCAAAGGCTTCTCTGTTCTATATACTTGAATGCAATGATTTTTCTTCTTCTTTTTCCAGATGAAGCTCTGAGCTTCTTTCTTTAATTACAATGTTCCAACTTGGTACATTCCCAATTCAAGCTTTCTACTTTTTTCTAATAGCACATTAGTCTGCCCTCAGGGTGCAGGAAAGAAACTGTGAAAAGCATTAATGGCAGCTCATCAATTGGGCATAAGTGAAAATAACTCTAATAAAGCTTTCCTTTTCCCTAGCCCTGCACTTAATGGGCACTCTTTAAGGGAGGCCTTTCTCACCAGAAAATCCTCAGGTGAAAAATGATTTGTCCCACAGTTTGTAAAAGAACGCACTTTCCCCGCATTAATTTTCATCCCTTACAAGATGTCCAATTAACAAGCATGCACATTTAAATTCCACTTCATCGGTGCTATATATTTTAACTATTTTTCCATCATGCATTCAAATGTAAAAAAGATATGGAAACTCTAGAAAGAGTGCAGAGAAGAGCAACAGGGAACTGCAGGCTATAACATATGAAGAACGGTTGCAGGAACTGGGTATGTCTAGTTTAATGAAAAGAAGGAGTAGGGGAGATATCATAGCAGTTTTCCAATATCTCAGGAGCTGCCACAAAGAAGAGGGAGTCAAGCTATTCTCCAAAGCACCTGAGGTTAGAACAAGAAGCAATGGGTGGAAATGAATCAAGGAGAGAAGCAACTTAGGAGAAATCTCCTCATAGTTTCACAATTAGAACAATTAATCAATGGAACAACTTGCCTCCAGAAGTTGTGAATGCTCCAACACTGGAAGTTTTAAAGAAGATGTTGGATAACCATTTGTCTGAAGTGGTGTAGGGTTTTCTGCCTAAGCAGGGGGTTGGACTAGAAGACCTCCAAGGTCCCTTCCAACACTTCTCTTCTATTATATTCAAAATATTCAGTGCTGTTTTGCCAGAGGTATGTAGCATTAGCACTGTTGACTTCAGACAACTAACAGGATTTCTAGTTCATGCAGTGTTTTGTAAACGTGGCAACTTTAAGATGTGTGGACTTCAACTCCCAGAATTTCCCAGCCAGGATGGGGAATTATGGAAGCTGAAGTCCCCACAGAGTTGCCAGGTTTGAGAAACACTGCCCTATGGCATACCCTTGGTTCACTTTCTGGCTTGATATTCTCAGAATAACCCAGGACAAACCACGGTCTTGCATGTTTCTAGGTAAAATCAACTAAAAATGGCCATGAAGAAGTGGCGAGGTTTCGCTCTAACCAGCTTGCTTTAACTTGCTAAGCTAAAAAAAGCTTTGTTGTATATGCAATTCCACTTTGTCCCATGTCTCGTGTGGTTCTTTGAGCACTCTTTGTGGCTTGCGATATCAAACCTTGAAAGGGCTGTAATTTGTGGTTATGGGACTTGATTCTGGAAACCAAGATTGATGGCTGTTTTGGTTCAGGACATATGCTAAAGCCGCAAATCTGTGTTAAAGGGCCGTAAACAACAGGATGTCAAATGGCAGTGTGAGCTCATTAACAGAGATTTTATTTTTAATTTTATTTTTGGGGCTCATCTGAACCCAGCTGTAATGTGCACACCAGGCCCGATGAATTCCCAGCAGCCACAGGCTTCAAACCAGTGACTTCCCACATTGTAATTCAGTTTCTAAACCCCAGTTTGGCTTGTCAAATAGCTGGAGGTTTTATGAACGTCGTAATGCCTTCTAATTTGTTTTCTGGCTTTTGAGGGCCTCCGTGTGGCGCATTGCCCACTGCAGTTTTGAAATGCATTTGTTCTCCTTCGTGTCAAATTTTCACTGCCCGGCAATTCATGTGGGACCATAAAACAAGGCCCAAGGGGAATAGCAGCTCCTTGTCTAAACTTAAAACGTAATCTGCCACTTTGTCCTTAAGAAAAGGCTGAAGGTTGCTTTGGAGAATTCCACTGCAACTGGATGGCTTTCAATCACTGTTTATATTTTGCAGGGATTATTGACTGAGTGAGAAACAATATTATTTTTCATTCCTCCAGTGCATGCACCCCGGGGTACAGTAAGGATTTTTAATGTATATTACTGATGGTGGAGATGCTTTGTTTATTTTGCCTTTAAACGGATGCAGATCAGTGATGGGATTCAAATATTTTTGCTACTGGTTCTGTGGGTGTGGTTTTGAGGGTGTGGCATGGCTTTGAGGGTGTGGCTTTGTGGGCGTGGCAGGGGAAGGATAATGCAAAATCCCCATTCCCTCCCCACCCCAATAACCTACTTTCCAGCTCCGTTCTCCTGTTCAGAGCAACAAAAGATCAGCTGGGAGGATGGGAGGCAGTGGGGTGGGGCCAGCCTATTTGCCGATTCTCCAAACTACTCAAAATTTCCGCTACCGGTTCTCCAAAACTGGTCAGAACCTGCTGAATACCACCTCTGGTTGGATCTCTCTTTAATGATTTTCCACCTTTTACTTCTTGTCCTGCCCTCTGGTGCTTTGGATAATAAGTTAACTTCTTCTTCTCTGGGACAGCCCTTTGTGTTTTGGAAGACACAGTATTCATACAGTATCACCCCTAATTCTTGTTTTTGTTAGATTAGACATAGGTAGTTTTTTCAAAGGTTCATCATATGATTTAGCATCCAGGCCCATTATCAACTTTGTTGCTTTGAGGGCGTGGCTTTGTGGGTGTGGCAGGGGAAGGATAATGCAAAATCCCCATTCCCTCCCCACCCCAATAACTTACTTTCCAGCTCCGTTCTCCTGTTCAGAGCAACAAAAGATCAGCTAAGAGGATGGGAGGCAGTGGGGCGGGGCCAGCCTATTTGCCGATTCTCCAAACTACTCAAAATTTCTGTACCGGTTCTCCAGAACCTATCAGAACTGGCTGAATACCACCTCTGATGCAGACTGGGGGGGGGGGGCGGGGGATAGGAAGAAAAGCTATTGCTGCAGTTAACAGAATAACAGAGTTGGAAGCGACCTTGAAGATCTTCTAGTCCAACCCCCTGCTTAGGCAGGAAACCCTATACCATTTTTTAAGATAAATGGTTGCCCAATCTCTTCTTAAAAACTTCCAGTTGGAGCATTCAAACTTCTGGAGGCACGTTGTTCCACTGATTAATTGTTCTAAGAGTCAGGAAATTTCTTTTTAGTTCTAAATTGCTTCTCTCCTTGATTAGTTGCCTCTTGTGCTTTGGAGAATAGCTTGATTCCCTCTTCTTTGTGGCAGCCCCTGAGATATTGGAACACTGCTATCATGTCTCCCCTAGTCCTTCTTGTCACCAGACTAGCCATGCCTAGTTCCTGCAACCGTTCTTCATATGTTTTAGCCTCAGGTCCCCTAATCATCCTTGTTCTTCTTCTCTGCACTCTTTTCTAGTGTTGGAGAAATGTCCATCTGGGTTCAGTTGCAAGTGGGAAGAAAGACACTGGAATCATTAAGCCATCTTTCCAAGCACTTCAATCACTGCTTGGAAAGATGGTTTAATGCCTTGGAGCTCCTGGGTGAAAACGGGAGGGGATGCTGAGAATCCCTGGGTTGTATGCCCTTTGTTGGGCCCCAACTTAAGAGTTTCCTGTTCCTGTATAAGAAATGTGTTCTGATTGGTTGTCAGATTCCCAGGGACCAGGGGTCTTAGCTACCTTTGTAGGCTATTTGTGTCCCAGGCTTGCTTGGGCCATTGCTGACCGATGTAATCTTCCCAGGTGCCATGTGGTGAGATGGGTAGAGGGCTAATCCTACTTCTATTGAATCTTGGGTGAGGGCATTTCCCTAAGAATAGACCTGGCTATCTCTTTATCTCTTAAGGACATCTGCTGTTGGCTATTGAGGATGGTGGGAGCTATTAAGAGTGAGTCTGCTTCCTGCCTAAAAAAGCATATTTCTTCACTTCTCATCTAGGAAAATATAACACTCTCCTTTTCAATATTTCCTAGGATATTTCATTTTTCCCAGAGAGGGGTGGGTGCTAACTTCCTTCAATAGAGTCTCAACAGCTTTTTTGCATCATGGTGACCTCAAACTGGATGTGACATTCCAAGTGTGGTCTCACCAAGGCATTACACAGTGTTATTAACACTTCGAATGCTCTGGATTCTATCCCTTGATTGTTGATCAGTGAACAAGTCTGACTGCAGGGTAGACAATCTTTTCAGGCACAAAGTCACCTGTATTGTGCAAAAGTTGAGGGTTAATTGTAATTTCTCTCTTCAGAGTGAGACATCATAGATCGTTCCTGTCAAACTTCTTTTGGACAGCCATACATCTTCTTAGTTTATCTACTTATTTTATTTCTGCATGCATTTATTGCAGTGTTCTTCCTTAAGATTTCCACCTTGGCATTCCTTCGTGAGTTTTTAGATAAGCAAAGAGCTCTTTGTTAGAGTTGCTCTAAGCAGAAATCAAGTGACGGTGAGTAAAACAAATAATGTATTTTGAAAAAAAAATATAACCGAGGTCAAAACACAGCCTGAAGGAGACATGGAAGATGGAACAAGATTTTGAAATAATAATAAGTCACTGCAATCTCTGAATTTCCAAATTTTAAATATGAGAAAAGGGAGGGAGGGAGGGAGGGAGGGAGGGAGGGAGGGAGGAAGGAAACTTTGAAATAATATTAAGGAAGGAAAGGAAACTTTGAAATAATATTAAGCCACTGCAATCTCTGAATTTCCAATTTCAACCAAACTTGGTACACAGATGACTTACTCTCTGGAAGCAAATACTGTGGGGGTAAGACACCCCTTGGTGTGTGTGTGCTGTTAAGATACAGCCTGTTGTGCCTTACAATGGCTTCTAACGTACTCCCATAAAATGGCTTCTACTGTACAGTGCAGTGGAGTTGCCAGGGTAACGGCTTCACAGTACTCCGCAAGGGGGCTCCCTCTGGTAAGGGGGAAAATCCAACATTAGAAATTAAGGTGGCATCACTTTTCTTGACGCTTCTGGGGGCAGAGGAAAAACATTTGCAACTAATTTAATTGTCGCTGAAATCAAGGCTTCTACTGTCTAATACAGGATTAGGATAAATAAATACCCAGGCAACGCCAGGTTATCAGCTAGTTTGTAAAAAAAGAAAAAGAATTGATCAGGTAAAAGGATGCTAACATTCCTTGAATTTTAAGTTTTCCCAGTTTCTTCCCCCTGGCAGAAGAAGTAGGGGGTTGCTGTGTAGTATTTCTAATGATGCTCCAGCAATAAGAATTGTCATGGGGACCAGAGGAGGATGACACGTCGTCAAGACAACCTTATTAAATATCTCCTGCTGGGGAAACACGCAGAAGAATGCCAGCAAGGATTTTTAACCACCCCACCCCCGAATGAAAAAAAAAGAAAGAAAAGATTTCTTTCTGCATTCATATACTTACATATTGTACTCTTGCATCTTGGCTCAGCCTTTCAGGAAACTTTCTTGATCCAGTTGCTTGAGATCTGTTGGGAATGATGAGTCCCAGAATTTCCTACTAATGTGACCAACAGAACTCTGGGTGTTGCAGTTTTCCATACCATTGGAAGGTATCAGGTAGGAAAATGATCCTTGGGATGGTGCTACAAAAATCATTTGCCCTCTTTCAGATCAAGCAAGTTGCAGTTGAACAACTTGCTAAATTTCATTACAGTTGGGTTTTCTGTGAGTTAACAAACTCATTAACGGTTTAATACAGTATTTCTCAATCATGGCAACTTGAAGATGTATGGAATTTAATTCACAGAATCCCCCAGACATGCTGGCTGGGGAATTCTGGGAGCTGAAGTCCACAGATCTTAAAGTTGCCATGATTGAGAAATACATTGAACACTGGTTCAATGTTTCTGCAGTCACACTGTACTTCACTAACAATGTTCAGAGCTTTTTCTCACTCATGAGTGCTCTCCATCTATCCACTCACAAGAAGCAATGGGTGGAAGCTTGTAAGAGGAAAACCCAACCTGGAACTAATGAGAAATTTCCTGACAGTTAGAGCAAAGAGTAGAGTAGAGTAGAGTAGAGTAGAGTAGAGTAGAGTAGAGTAGAGTAGAGTAGAGTAGAGTAGAGTAGAGTAGAGTAGAGTTGGAAGGGACCTTGGAGGTCTTCTAGTCCACCCCCCCTGCTTAGGCAGGAAACCCTACACCACTTCAGACAAATGGTTATCCAATATCTTCTTTAAAACTTCCAGTGTTGGAGCATTCACAACCTCTGGAGGCAAATTTTTCCACTGATTAATTGTTCTAACTGTCAGGAAATTTCTCCTCAGTTCTAAGTTGCTTCTCTCCTTGAATCATTTCCACCCATTGTTTCTTGTCCTGCCTTCAGGTGCTTTGGAAAATAGCTTGACTCCCTCTTATTTGTGGCAACCCCTGAGATATCAGAACATGGCTATCATGTCTCCCCTAGTCCTTCTTTTCATTAAACTAGATGTCTCATGGTGAGAGTTTTTTTATTATTATATCTTCTGATGGGTCTCATGAACTTTTATGTTACAGGCTACTCAGAACCAACCATTTCCTGAACATATCCAGAATCACTTCAAGGAAATGATTTACAATGGACATCAAACATTTTGTGTGAGTTCATATTTAATTCTCTTCAGGTCAAACTTGACTGAACGGTAGGATGCTTTACCCATTTTATTTTATTTCCAACAATTACATGTTACATTTTTTTTTACTGTTGACTGCAGCAGTCCCAAAAGAGATATTATACCTCCTTGATCACTGCTAAAACCTTTTCTGTTCCCATTGATTTTTGTCCAAAGCAACTCATTCTTTTTTCTTAACAGCGATAAAGAAAGGAGGGGAAAAAGGTAAAATCATTTCAGTGGAAAACATTTGAAATATTTCACATAGGACTTACAAAATCTTAAGATGATTAGAACATTTAAGAACATCAGTCCTATTAGGACTTTGAGTTTTTAAGATTAACTTCCAGTGCACTGGTGAACACAGCAAGTTAATGTCAGCCTGGAATTGCTCAGCCAAGGCAACAAAAACTTTGTTGAATCTTTGTGTTAGTTTCTAACTATTAAGCTGCAAAGATACATTAGGTGTCCATGTGATGATGGAAGAGGTGAATTATCAGAGAGAGGAGGGCTTTTGCGCTGTGGGTATTTGTGTTGTAGGTGTATGTTTGTGTCTCTTGAATGAGGGCATAGTTTGATCATCAAACTACCGTGTTATTTTGTTTTAAAAGAACTTTCAAAACCCATCATTAGAGATTTGCTGTTCAATTTTGCTGATGCCTCTGTGTGTGTGTGTGTGTGTGAGAGAGAGAGAGAACCACATTGGTGTAATGTTAGTTTGTTTACTTTATTGATTAGCCCTCAGTCCATATCAAAATGCAGAGTTCCACACACAAATTATTACTAAAATCTGATAAAAACAAAATAAAATGGAGTCGGATAAAATACAATTTAAAATGAAACTGGAATAAAATAAAATTTAAAATGAAATTGGAATAAAATGCAACAATTGAAGATGTAGATAAAATGTGATAAAATCATATTTCGGCATCTCCCCCCCCCATATTCCGATCTCAAATGAACCATTTTGCTTAAGTACTGCGCTGTGCTATTATCAGATCCTGGCCGCACATAAAGTAAATTGTTTTGATATGGGGCTCCCAATGGGTCATTCATTTGGTGCATAGACCAAGGTACCTGCCCCTCACCTTCTTATACAGTCAACAATCAAATAGGATGTGAGCCAGGTAATGGTTGAGACACCAGGCTAGAAACTGGGAGACTGTGAATTCTAGTTCTGCTTTAGATATGAAGCCAGGCAAATCATCTTGGCCCAGTCTCGCTTTCTCAGCCCCAAGAACCAGGCAATGGCAAACTTCTTTTGAAACTCTTGCTAAGAACAATGCAGGGATTTGTCCAAGTAGTCACCAGAAATCAAATTGACTCAAAAGCACCCCGGAAGTGGGAAAGGAATTTGAGGCTGACTGAAATAGGATTGGGGACCTATAGCTTTGCAATTACTTGGTCCTAGTGGGAAAAATATTGCTTGGTTAGAAGATGGTGCTTGCTTGGAAGATAGATCCAAAAACATTGGTAGGACAAGTGGTTGTCAGAGGTTCAGCCAATTTGTTATTCTGTCATCTCTATCCCATTTTTTGTTCGTTTGCTTCAGGATGCTTTTAACACCATTCCCCCACCCCACCCCCACCCCACCCCCATGTTTGAAATCATTTGTAAACTGTGTTTGGGAGTTGGACAGTATAAATCCAGTTTATCATCCTGATTGCCATTGACATTGACCAAAGCCAGGCTGTAAAATACAAACATCCCCTTTGATTTTGGATAGAGGGAAAAACTTGCTGCTAGATTTCTTCACAATGGAGAACTATGAAGTGAGTTGGGGAATGCAGAGGAAACATTGAGAAAGAAAGAGAGAAAGGAAAATGTTTCTGTAGCAATCTCATATCCTATTTCCAAAATGTGGCCTTTGTTCACTTTAGTCTATCTATCTATCATCTATTTTTCCATGCATCTATCCACCCATTTATCCATCCATCCATCTCTCTTTCTCATCTATTTATTCACCTATCCACCCATTTATCCATCCATCCATCTCTCTCTCATCTATTGATCCATGTATCCATCCACTCATCCATCCATCCATCCATCCATCCATCCATCCATCCATCTCTCGCTCTCATCTATTTATCTCGGTATCACTTGTGGAAATTTAAATGGGAATCCTTCTTGCAGTTTATTCCAGGTGGTGAAAAAAGCAATAAAAATAAATAAATAGAAACAATAAACATGACAGATTAACAACTCCTTAATCAAGCAAGCCAAACTCAGAGTAGGATCCATTCACATCCCAGCCTAATGAAAGTTTGGGGGTATCTCCAAGATGTAATCAAGCAAAATCAAGATAGTAACAACTATGGTACAATAGAAGTTCTACCTGTTCTCTCTGTCTCTGTCTGTCTGTCTGTCTGTGTGTGTGCATTGCACATGCAACACACACAAAAATTCCCCCCTCACATTCCTGCTAGATTTTCAATGGCACTGGCATGACTTTTTAAAGCCACCTTGGGGATAACCCTGGAAAACTGAACCGAGCCTCGCCTATGTTTGATTTGCTTGACTAACATCTTTATTTTACTCAAGTATAAGCAAATTGGCCACTGCGGAGGTAGCTGTCTCATCTCAGCCATCACCCAGGATTAGGGAAAGAATCCTAGTTCATTCCCAGATTAATGGTGAACATCAAGAAAAGCTCCTTAGTTACAATCAAGGGCAGAAAAGGCAACCTTGGGGCACCCAGTGTCCATTGCACTTAAACCAATAAGACTTGGCAGGTCCATAGTCAAGATTGGTAAAACCATAGGCAAAACTTTCCCACCGCAAAGACTTCAAAGGGCCGCCGTGTCAACGTGCAGCAAAAAATAATTTGCAAATCACCTGTCAGAACTAAGAGACCTCTAATGGCTGAGGAGATCTCCTTATTTACCTACCAAAGGACCAGGAATCCTCCAATGGTTCAGATGAGCTATACTGATCCATTTCAGAGACTGTGGATCTTATCTCTTGGATGGATGGATGGATGGATGGATGGATGGATGGATGGATGGATGGATCACTTTTATCTCCACCTCACCATCCATTGAAGCTTGGGTGAGATTTTAAATCTGGAGCTTTGGAGGAATCTTCCAGCTAGGATGTCCACCATTCCCAAATCACCCAGAAGAATATTGTAAGAAATTGAAAAGGTAAATTCCAGGTGCTGGAGAAGACTCCTGTGAGTCCCTTGGACTGCAAGGCTGTCAAACTGGTCAGTCCTAGAGGAGATCAACCCTGACTGCTCTTCAGAAGGCCAGATCCTGAAGAGGAAACTCAAATACTTTGGCCACCTAATGAGAAGGAAGGACTCACTGGAGAAGAGCCTAATGCTGGGAAAGATTGAGGGCAGAAGAAGAAGGGGATGACAGAGAATGAGGTGGCTGGATGGAGTCACTGAAGCAGTCAGTGTGAGCTTAAATGGACTCCAGAGGATGGTAGAGGACAAGAAGGCCTGGAGGAACATTGTCCATGGGTTCGCGATCTGTTGGACACGACTTCGCCACTAACAACAACACGTTCCAGAAGTGTAACATGGATCATGATTTTAAAATGCCAAGTATATAGTGCTGTCTTGGAGACATTATATAAGAAATAAATGAATTAATTCATTATCCCCCAAACCATCCCATAGTTTGCTTATTGTTGGTTCTTGGCAATTCAGTCTAGGATTTTTGACAATTATCTTTTGTGAAGGAATACCGGGAGGTGGTAATATAACATTATCTCGAGTGTATGATTTTATTTGTCATGGCTTGTTCTCACAAGCAAGTGATCAAATGACAATTATGCATGAACAATCCGGTCTGAAAACCCGATACAAAATTCTATCCAGCATGTTTCAAATGGTAAGGATCTTGCATAAGATTACTAATCCCAGGTATCTATCATATTGAAAGATGCTTCATACGTTTGGCTTCTACGTGGTAAATTTCCAGGAGGGAAATCCAGCTCTTGAAAGGACAATTAGTAAATTAATCATCCAAAGCTCTGGTAATGTTTTACCTTTTCTCTGTTCTCACAGATCTAAGCTAATATATTTAATTAATCAAGGAGAAGGCAGATTGCATGCCTTAAACAAGCATGTTTCAATCCTTGATATGTTTCTAGCGAGGGCGTACAGTAAAGATAAGAAGAACCATGCAAGACTGTTTCTCTGATTAATCATGATTAATTATTAATCATGATTCATTATTCTGCCACAGTGCACATTGGAAAGTTTTCCCAAGTCCTTCCTTCTTCTCTCCACCCTCCCCTCGGGTGTTACAATATACCATATTTTTTTGGAGTATAAGATGCACCTTTGTTTTTGGGGAGGAAAATAGGGGGGGAAATCTGCTTACCAGGTATTCATCTGCATAGCATCCTTAGTCTGGTCAGCTTCAGCACATTAATTTGCTGATTTTGACTGTGCGCTTGCATGATTTTTATCCCCTGGTTGGGGATAAACCACAGCTGATCATTGGAGAGGGAAACAATGAGAAGAGCAGGCAAAGCTTCCTTCATTAGTGCTTCATTAGGGCTGAAAAAAGCTTTGAAAAAGCTACTGTACATTCGGAGTATAAGACGCACCCAAGTTTTCAGCCTCTTTTAAGGGGAAAAAAGTGCATCTTATGCTCTTGAAAAATACGGTACATTTGTTCCAGAAGTGGGTTGCTAATATTTTTACTACTGGTTCGGGTGTGCTCGCTCACAGGCTTGCTCGCACATGCAATATTTCTGTGCATGCACAGAAGCTTCCAGGTGAGTGGGCGGAGCCTCCTACCACTGCTACTACCGCTTTGGCTGATCCGGGCCGAACCGGCAGCAACCCACATCTGATTTGTTCATTTGTGCCTGCTTCCTATTCTGAACATTCTCCATTTAAATTTGTTTTAATTATAAACACTTATACACATTGACAAAAACATACACAAAACTTACAAATAACATCGAAACTACAAGTACATCTTTACAAACACTATTTCCCTCTCAATGCATTTGAATTTTACACTTATAATCCTATTATTACTTATTCTTTTGCTTGACCCTCTATGTTTGGTCATTTGTATCAGTAAGTCTTTGTTTTTCTTCTTCTATTATATAACCTTTTCTACTTTTGTAAATCCTACTTTTCCTACATTCTGTTTCCTACTTCTTCTATAATACAAATTACACTTCCCAAACTCTGATTTCCTATTTCTATCGTCTAACCACTTATACCATTTTCCCCCAAATTAAATAGTACTCTCTTTTCTTCCTTCTTCCTTGAATTTTCTTGGTCCATTTATCCTTCTTTGTGCATTCTAAGATCTTCCGTATTATCTCATCTTCATTCGATTCTGTGTTGTTCTTCCGTTTCTGTGCATATGTTATTCTGGCTGCTGTAATAATATGTAGAATTAGTATAGAGACTCTATTGCATTTTGTTGTGGTTAAACCTAATATATTCTCCATTTAAAAAAAAATATTTACAAACATACAAAATACGTACTAACAGAACTTAGACATACACTACATTTGCACAGTACATTAGAACTTCCTGTTCCTTCCAATAGCAGTTTCAAATTGGTACAATTCTCATTATGTTATTTCCCCTTCTAATATATTTCATTTGAGTTACACCATTTTTAACCCCCTTATTTTACTCATCTATCTGATATATTGGGTGATTACCTCTAATAAGTTTAAACGCACAGAATGTGCAGAATTAAATACTGGATTTCTTTTTTATATTTCGTTGTCATTATTCCTAGTAAAAATACTTCTGGTTTCCAATCAATTTTGACTCCTGTTATTGATTCTAGCCAATTTTTAATCTTTTTCCAATACTTTTTGGCTTCTTCATTTTTTATTGTCACTGGAACCGAGTTATCCCTAAGCATTCAAGAGCTGCTCTTTGACCTACATGGAATTGAAGCTGCAGGCTTTTGAAAAAAAGAGGCCACGGGGAGAGCCTTTCCCCACCTTTTAACCTCTGCTAAGGCATGTAAAACAAAAGCCACAGACCTGTAAGAGGATTTAACCTCGTGCGGACAGATTTCTTGTTTGGATGTCCTCTTTTAACACAAAGAACATGGTTGAATTTTTTTGCATGCATTCCCAAAAGTCTGGGAGATTCTAACTGGAATCGAGAACTGTGAAATTGAGTCGGTAAGGGCCAATTGCTTCCCACACAGGGCCCAAGGAAACTCCAGGGAGGTGACAACGCAGTCAGCAAGGGTCAAACGCAAGGAGGGTCTTTGTTTTTATTGTCCCTCCTGCAGCAGCAGACCAGCCTAAAGTTTTGCAAGGTGAGAGAAAAATAAGCTGCCAGGTGAGATCAAATCTTCTGAAAGAGAAGAAGTCATCAGGAGAGGCTTTGGTTTGGTTCTTCCCTACCAGCAGTGCAAATTGTGCAGTGGTGTTTTTGCATTACCCGGTTTGTAGCTCATTTAATGTCTTTTCAGTTTTCTATGGCACCCAGGAACGCGTTACATGATGTAGTAAGTAAATATTATGGGTAACAACACCAAAATGTTGGTGAAAATAGTGCTTTAATGGCTCAGTCAGACTTCTTGTAATGAGGCCCTCTATCTATCTATCATCTATCTATCTATCTATCTATCTATCTATCTATCTATCTATCTATCTATCTATCTATCCTGTCTTTGTCTCTGGTTCGCTCTCTCTCCTATTTATCTGTCTGTCTGTCTGTCTGTCTCTATCCTATCTATCTATCTATCTATCTATCTATCTATCTATCTATCTATCCATCCATCCATCCATCCATCTATCATCTATCTATCCATCCGTCCGTCCGTCTGTCCATCCGTCCGTCCGTCCGTCCACCCACCCACCCACCCACCCACCCACCCACCCACCCACCCACCCACCCACCCACCCATCCATCCATCCATCTATCTATCTATCTATCTATCTATCTATCTATCTATCTATCTATCTATCTATCATTTACCATCTATCATCTATCATCTATCTATCTATCTATCTATCTATCTATCTATCTATCTATCTATCTATCTATCTATCTATCTATCATTTACCATCTATCATCTATCATCTATCTATCTATCTATCTATCTATCTATCTATCTATCTATCTATCTATCTATCTATCTATCTATCTATCTATCTATCTATCCTGTCTTTGTCTCTGGCTCTCTATATCTCCTATCTATCTGTCTGTCTCCTATCCTATCCTATCCTATCCTATCCTATCCTATCCTATCCTATCCTATCCTAACCTAACCTAACCTAACCTAACCTAACCTAACCTAACCTACCTACCTACCTACCTACCTACCTACCTACCTATCATCATCCATTGATTTATCCACCTGCTCATTCATATCTCTCTCTCACCCTCCCTCCCTCTCTCTCTTCCATGTATTTATCTAGATATCTATTGTGTAACTTTAAATGGCCATCCTTCTTGCAGTTTACTCCAGGCAGTGAACAAGCATAAAACCATGTAGATAAGGCAATAGAAAAATAAATAAAAACAATAAAAATATCAGATAAAAACACAGGTGAAAATAATGCTTTAATGGCTCAATTAGACTTGTAGTGAGATCGTATTGTTAAATAATGCGGAAATTGTC
The DNA here is from genome assembly GCF_051295495.1 of Thamnophis sirtalis. NCBI lineage: Eukaryota > Metazoa > Chordata > Lepidosauria > Squamata > Natricidae > Thamnophis > Thamnophis sirtalis. Next base: position 29,719,980 of record NW_028261394.1, on the reverse strand, counting down.
CTTTGTTTAGCTATGCCTTTGCCTATTTTTATCTGTTTATTCCTGGTTTGTATCAGGTTTCCATAATTTTAGGATTGAAGAGCCAGTGTCACATTGTTAGAGATAAAAGCTTATTTTCTGAATTAAGTGGAATAGCTTCTATGATTGCTACTAGGGACTGTAGTTCTGCACGACCAGGCTGTTTTCTGAAATTGTGGTGAGATGTTTTTCCCTATTCATTCCTATTTTTGCAATGATTATAAGAAGACCTATAAACATTTATAAGAATTGGAAGGGACCTTGGATGTCTTCTAGTCTAGCCCCTGCACAAGCAGGAGACACCCCCCCCCCCACATGCCATTCATCCAGATAGCTTCTGTAGACTATATTCAGATGTTTTTAAGATTTGAAGAGGTCTAGGGACACGGTGGCACAGTGGCTAAGATGCTGAGCTTGTCGATCAGAAAGGTCAGGCAGTTTGGCGGTTCAAATTCTTAGCGCATAACAGAGTGAGCTCCCGTTACTTGTCCCAGCTTCTGCCAACCTAGCAGTTCGAAAGCACGTAAAAAAATGCAAGGAGCAAAGTAGGGGCCACCTTTGGTGGGAAGGTAACAGTGTTCCATGCACCTTCGGCGTTTAGTCATGCCAGCCACATGACCACAGACCGTTGGCTCTTCAGCTTTGAAACGAAGATGAGCACTGCCCCCTAGAGTCGTGCGAGGGGAACTTTTACCTTTACCTTTAGGGATTGGTCATTAAGCCTTCCTTCTTCTTGCATGTACATCAATAATATACAGTATGTAATTGTATTTCTTCATATTTTTTTATCTATTGCAGCAAAAGGCCCAAGAAAAGGGTAGAGAAAAATAATTCCAAATTATTGGAACAATTCTTAGTACTATATTTCCGTGGATTTCTTCGGCAGCTTTGAAAGAAAAGAACCAACCCATCAGAACCTTTCATGCAAACTTTAAGAGTCTTGAGGATGGATTAAAGGCCACTGCGAATCCAGCAACCAATAACAGCTGCTATTGTTATGGTTGGTCACACATTCTGCCAGATTTTTAGATTGGATTTGGCATTTCAAGCCCTTCCCAGGGACCTGGGATAGACAGATGTTACTGTTTGATGTGTTAAAAGTATCATCACAGGATGTGCGCTGTTCCGAGTAAAGCTGCCTTTTGCAATTGACTGATGGGGAGTTTGTCAATGTCGATGGTGTATAAGTGGTGCTTCAGTTGTTTTGGGGTTGCACCCAGGGGCCCTACTACTATTGGAACAATCTTTGCTTTCTTTCCCCACTGTGGTTCCACTTCTATAGGTAGATCTTCCCACCAAAGGGGTCCCTATTTTTCTACTTACATTTTTACCTGCTTTTGAACTGTTAAGTTGGCACAAGTAACGGGAGCTCACTCGGTTATGCAGCACTAGGGATTTGAACCACTGAACCGTCAACCTTTCTGATCAACAAGCTCAGCGTCTTAGCCACTGAGCCACTGTGTCCCCATCACAAAGATAGAGGCACCCAAAAGTCCCCTTTCTATCGTTGCTTCGTGACAGATGCTGAACATTTTGGATACAGTTTTTTTTGTTCACACAATTTGGGACAACCACATCTATTCCTTCTTTTCAAAATAAAAATAAAAATCTTTCAGATGATTGTGGGAATTGCCTATTATTTGCAATTTCTTCCCCACTACATTTCTGGCAATTAAATGTGTGGAAAGTATTTATCATTCTCTCCCTCTCAACTGTTCACCATCGATGTCTTTCTCTTAATGTCAGTATCTTTCTGGACTGTGTGGGTGATCTAAAAATACAATTTTCAGAGAGTGAACCTACCATCTGTGGATCAAACAAGCAATTTTGGAACAAATACCCAATGTTATTTTAAAGCACGTTGACCAGATCGCTTTCATCTTCCTAAAATGGCCTCATTTCAAGAAAGTGGTTGACAAGCAGTGTTTAACTCCAAATATATTTCTCTCAGAGGACTTTCTTTCCTCGTCATTTGAAGACATTCTGTCAGCATATGCTGTTCTTGGATGGGATTCCAACCTTACGGCTGAAATGGCAAGTGGCTGAGAATATTTCAAATGGAGGACAGATCTATTTTTCAGGGGTAAATCTGTGCCTCGCCTAAAGGAAAAGCTAGATATTCAAGGTGGTGTGTCTCACTCAAATGGACTCACCCTCAATGTGAGAGGGCAAAGTCTTCCAGATGTCGGAATAGAGCTGGAAGGGACCTTGGAGATCTTCTAGTCCAACTCCATGCTCAAGCAGGAAATGACAAGTGCCTGTACAGCCACTTCATCACTGCCAGTGATGGAGCACCTTCAACTTCTGAAGGCCAGCTGTTCCACTGGTTAATTATCCTCATGGTTAGGAAGTTTCTCCTTAATTCCAGGTTTATTCACTCTTGATTAGTTTCCAACCATTCTTTCTTGCCCTAACCTCTGGTGCTTGGTAGAATAATTTGACCCCTTCTTCTTCTTTGTGGCAGCCCCTCAAATACTGGAATACTGCTATCTTGCCACCCCTAATTCTTCTTTTCCTTAGACTTGCCTTACCCAAATTCTGCAACCATTCTTCATATGTTTTAATCTCCAGGATTTAAATCATTTTAGTTGCTCTTCTCAACATTTTTTTTTGTAATGTGGTGACTAAAACTGGATGCACTATACTAAGCGGGGGTCTTAACTAAGGTTTTATAAAGGGGTTCCAATACTCCATGTGACTTTGATTCTATGCCTCTGTTTATACAACCAAGGATTGTATGAGCTTTTTTGGCTGCCGCCGCACGGTGCTGGCTCATGTTTAGGTGATATGAGCCAAAGTATCCTGATAGTGTGAGAATAAGATGGTCAACTAATTGAGGTGGGCGAGGTAAAGAAACAGGTGCAGAAGACAATCCAACTATACTCTTTCTTGTTGTAAAATAGAATAACAGAATCCTGAAGGCCCCATCTTATCTATATAAGAGTGACAAGAGGTTAAAGTGCAGTACTGCAGGCTACTTCTGCTGACTGCAATTTGGCAGTTCAAATCTCAGCAGGCTCAAGGTTAACTCAGCCTTCCATCCTTCCAAAGTGGGTAAAATGCTTAGAGAGGGCTGTAAATCTAAATCTAAATGCTACTGCTATTTTCCTTCCTTCCTTCCTTCCTTCCTTCCTTCCTTCCTTCCTTCCTTCCTTCCTTCCTTCCATCCATCCATCCATCCATCCATCCATCCATCCATCCATCCATCCATCCATCCAGTATTTCAGGCTGATTCTTCCCACTGCCAACAGTTTGATCCTGATCAACTCAAGGTTGACTCAGCCTTCCATCCTTCTGAAATGGGTAAAATTAGGATCCAGATTGTTGAGGGCAAGAGGCTGACTCTGTAAACTACTTAGAGAGGGCTGTAAAGCCCTGTAAAGCAGTTTTATAAGTCTAAGTCCTATTGCTATTGCTATATGCCACTAAATTCTGATGCTTGTAACATTCAACTGAACAAAACAGTGGACTTTAGGGCAAAATATTTTGAATCAAGGAACCTCAAAACGAGCTAACTTACACAATGCATCCAAAATTTGTGATCCAAGACTCCCTTGGAATTGAAACTTGGCAATTTCTATAAAACATTTTATTATATAAACATTATCATAAAGCCGTTTATGACATAATACAAAAATGCCATAAAAGATCTCCTGTGCTGTTTGTTTGCCCCCAGTACATAGTTCAACCCAGGCTACTTCCAAAGCAGATGCATCTCTGAATTGCATCTCAACTTTTCCATGGAAGGCGGTGCATTACATGTTCTCACATTGTTGAAGGCCTTGAGGAATCTGGGAGGAAAATACCTCTGAAACAATGACCCAAAGAGGAATAGTGCAGCAGGCTAATCCGCTGAAGTCTACTACTGGTTCGATGAGTCTGCTATCGAGTGTGCGCTTTGCGCATGTATGCACAATTGAGGCGCACCCACGCAGCACGAAAAAAGGAACATTTTGAAGCCTTCTAAGTCTGCAAAGGTAAGTAGAACAGCGAGGGAGGGGGGAATCCACTGTGCCACCCAATTTAGATTAGCTAGAAAGCAGGAAATCCGATGATTCTAGCTAATATAAATCGTAGGTCACAGCTGATTGTCAACCAGTTGATCGTCAGAAATACAAGTTTGCCCGAACTGGTAACATTACTACTGGTTCGAGTGAACTGGTCTGAACCGGTAGCATTTCACCCCTGGAACGGTGTCAGTGTTCCAAGTAATGCACCCATGGAAAACAAACTCCGAGGTACTCAAGTTCCTCAAACAACAAGTGGGTTGGTTGGTATTGAAATCAAAGTGGGATTCCTTTGAGTTTCTTTCTCACACTTCCCTCTACATCAAGGATGATGATGCCATCCATCCAGTTGTGTACGACTCTTGGCAATTCTATCGGCCTGGTGGTCTCACCACATCTTCCAATCTTGCACTACTACTTTGAGCTTTTTTATACTCTGTCTTTGATGGTGTCCAGCCACTGAATTATTTGATGGCATGGTATTCTTTTATCACTAACTCTTCCAAGCATTTTTGCTTTCTCCAATGAATTCCCCCGCATGACATGGCCAAAGTAAGTGAGATGCAGTTTCGTGATTTTGCTTCCAGTGATATGCCTGGTATTATCTGCTTCGGTCCTTGCTTGTTAGTCACCTTTACTGTCCAAGGAATACGCAGAGGACTTCTCCAACATCACAGCTCAAACGAGTTGATTTTCTTCCTGTTTTGCTTTTTTAAGATCCATTTTTCGCAACCATAGGTAGCTATGATAGAGTGGACTAATCTACATTTGGTTGCTGGATTCATGTTCTTGCTTTTCCATCCTGCTACATCAAGATTCTGTCATCTTTTCTCAAAAGTTTTTCCCACCCCAGGGCATTCCAGGGAATGATAAAACAAAAGACATTCACATATGCACACTTTGTCTTCCTCATCATTCTCAAGATTCCAGGAAATCACTGTGCTCCCAGGAGAATTTTGCCCTATTTGTTTCTTGCTTGGAAGAATTACTGTATCCTTCTTTCTCGGGGTATTTAGATTAGCACTGAGAAAAGATCTAAATTAGCTCTCCTTCATGGAGTTCGTAAGAAGACCAAGTCCCAATAACTGCAACATCTTTCACCTGACTTTTCTGACAGGATTGTTCTGAGGAGAAACTCATTAACACAAACTCTTTAAACCAGGGGTCGGCGACCTTAAACACTCAAAGAGCCACAAAGGTTGTAACTGGATGCCCCGCCCCCCCGATTCAATTCTGAAGCTGACTGGAAGTCCTGTTCCCTCACCATAGAGTCTCCACCTAGCGCAGTGTCCTTTTTCCTCTGCTGATGAGAAGTAGGTTCTCCTCCTAGCGCAGCATCCTGTTTCCTCTACCTGTCCTAACCGAAAGCCCTACCAATTGTGGAGCCAACCGGCAACAGGGAGCTGCAGCAGAGGGATGAAAGAGCCACATGCAGCTCCAGAGCCACTGATTGCTGACCCCTGCTTTAAACCATAAGCAGCCCAGAATCCATTTTTGGCACTACCTGGATTGTAGTGCTGAACTAAATAATTCGGCTTGTTAACCCTTAGATAGAATTAATTTTTCTGAAATGACAGGATGGTCCAAGTTTGAAATTTCTCTCAGAAAATGATACAGGTAGTCCTTGACTTAGAACCACAACTGAGCCTCAAGATTTCTGTTCCCAAGGGAGATATTCATTAAGTGAGCTTTGCCATAGTTGTTGAGCGAATCCCTGCAGCTGTTAGGTTAGTAACATGGTTGTTAAGTCAATCTGGCTTCCCCATTGACTTTGCTTGCTGGAAAATCACAAAAGTGACCCCACATGACACTGCAAGCATCATAAATAGGAGTCACTTGCTGAGGATCTAATTATGATCACATGATCACGGGGATGCTACAAAGATCATGTGTGTGAAAATCATAAGGCACTTTTTTCCATGGCATTGAACTTTGAATGGTCACTAAATGAACTGTTGTAAGTTGAGGACTACCCATACATACCAAAACGAAAATGGTTGTTCCCATTTGAGTGGCAGCCTGATGTTGCTACTCTCAAATCCTCAGCTGAAGAAAGGACAATGCCGAATAAATGAACAAACAGTCCATCATGTGAAATTCCAACTGCACAATCATGGGGGGGGGGGGGGCACTGTATTTCAGGGAAGATCTCAGTTTAAAAAAAAGAAGAAGCATATTTTCCTTTAAGATCGCAATAAAGCCATTCAAGATAAACCAGGTCAAGAAACAAAGATTTACTGGAATTCTATTAAAGGTAAACGTTCCCCTCAAACATATGTGGGGGTTGTTCCTGACTCTAGGCGGGGGGTGTTCATCTCAGTTTCAAAGCCGAAGAGCCAGTGCTATCCAAAGACATCTCCATGATTATGTGGCTGGCATGACTCAACGCCGAAGGCGCACAGAATGCTATTACCTTCCCATCAAAAGTGGTTCCTATTTTTTCTACTTGCATTTTTTACATGCTTTCGAACTGCTAGGTTGGCAGAAGCTGAGACAAGTAACGGGAGCTCACTCTGTTACGCAGCGCTAGGGATTCAAACCGCCAAACTGCCAACCTTTCTGATTAACAAGCTCAGCGTCTTAGCCACTGAGCCATCGCATCCCTATTATAATTCTATTATATTTTTATTCTATTATATTCTATTAGAATTCTGTTATAACAGATAATTACTTCTTGAAAGTTTCCTTCTGTGCCCTAAATTCTGTTCTATTCTATTATATTCTATGCCCTTGATTCTAAAGAGAATCTAAAGAGAATCAAGCCAAGACAATCTCAAGTTTCTTTCTCATCCCCTCCTCTTTCTCGGTGCTATGTTTATTTAACCACTCTTGTGGTCCTTCTTCAATGTTATCCCTATGTTCTCCTGAATGAAGAATGGGCAAATAATTGTGTGCATGAACTGCTCCATGGGTGGAACAGCTAGCACCAAGCAATCCATGTCTAGGGCAAAGTTTTCTGCCCAGAATCAGAGCCTTTATATACATATATCCAATACCACATGTTGTGGGCCTTCACATGTGATGGGAGATAGTTGGGAAAGGACAAATGTGGTGGTGACAAAGAGAAGCACTGAGATGATTTGGAGAAGAGAGAGGTGACTATGGACTGGCTGGGTTTTGCCACATTGGAATTCCAGTTAGTCAGGAAACAGGAATTGCTGACTTGATTTGTGAGTGAGCATATGGGAATGCAAAGGAGAAAGAGAGTGGGGGACAAAGGACTGTCCTGTTCCTCCAGAAGACCCACCTGAAATTGATCTTAGCTGAAACCTGGACAGTCAAGAGCTTCTGTCTTTGGCTTGTCCAAATCACTATGTGTCTATTGATATATAGACACGTAGACATTAACAACATCTATAAGCGATGGGCTTGGACAATCTGGAACTACACCATCTATGATCCGACCTAAGCATAGTACACAAAATTGTCTGCTACAACGTCCTACCTGTCAACAACTCCTTCAGTTTCAACCACAATAATACACAGGCAAACAATCAATACAAACTCAAGGTAAACCGCTCCAAACTCAATTGCAGAAAATACAACTTTGTGGCCAACGCCTGGAATGATCTACCTGACTCCGTTGTTACAGCCTCTAACCCTCAAAGTTTCAACCTCAAACTGTCTACTGTGGACCTCATCCCATTCCTAAGAGGTCCCTAAAGGGGGCGTGCATAAGCACACCAGTGTGCCTACTGTCCCTGTCTTACAGTCCCCATTTATCTGTATTTACTTGCTTTGTTCATGTTTATGTCCATACTTATACTTGTTACCTTGTACATGTTTGTCCAATGAACAAACCAACCAACAAACAAATACATAAATAAATACTAAGGAAAAGAGACTATCAACCAAACCAAAAGAGAAGAAAAAGACCCAAGCATCTTTCCATTAGCAATCAGCACTAAATCAGCATAGATTAATTCCAAGGTTAATATCAGACCAACAATCATGCAAACAAGACCCTAATCAAGAAACTGCCAAAGAGCCAGCAGTAAACAGCCCAAACACAGAATCTCTAAGACCATCCAAATGAACACTGACAGGGCAAGCCACCGGACCATAAATTGACAGCATACAGCACTCCTTATTAGCATGGATGATGTTACCTAGTCAGGTCATGAAACGTTTGCAAGAAAACAAGCAAGCTCAGAGAACACCAAGGATTCTTCATTTCAACCCTGAGCGACAAATATTCTCCTTTATTGGTACAACGTATAGTTTTCATGCCAATCTCTTTGAGATCAGTTTCAGCCGATCGGTCGTGCTCCTAGCTTTTGCCTAATTTACGGGGTGTTTTTCAAACCAACTTCTGTTCCCGTAGCCTGGTCTTTGTTGTTTTCTCCCCTAAACCTTCGCCATGGCATTCTGCTGGAAAATCTTTTTCCCACTGCTGAGTTTTGTTCAATCCCCATCATTTTTCTTGCTGAGAAGTACAATCTGCACTGCACGAAGATCAGCGAGGTCACCAGCTGACTGCTGCAGATAACACCTTGCCTCTCTGGGCACCACTGCAGAAGCTGTTGAGAAGGTGGCACACCTCACGGTGGGAATATATTTATCCTGGCAGAAGTGCCCGCTAGGCATTGGCTTCTGAAGTGGGAACTCTTTAAGAGCTAACTGCTGCTCAAAACAGAGACGCCAGGACAATGTGGAAACGTAACGTGATTTGAGTTACGACACAAGGGCAAAGACGCTGGGTCTTTTCACTCGGAGATAAAAATCCCATTTCGTCTCCGCTTTGCCCATCCTCAAGGAACGTTATTTATTTGTAAGCCAGTAAAGAAATATTAATCACAGTATTTGGGTAGCAGCAAGTGCAACAATGACTCATAATTATAAGAATATACAATCAAGCCAGAAATGCACCCTTTAAAACAAATGACCTATTTCGTTGAACGAAATGGCAAAAGCATTCACATGAAAAGCAGATTATTTATCATCTCCCAGCAACACGATTCACCCCCATTGTTAGGTTTCTTGCCTAAGCAGGGGGTTGGACTAGAAGACCTCCAAGATCCCTTCCAACTCTGCTATTCTATTCTATTCTAATAAATACCGAGGCACCCCTGGATTTATTAAATTTATTTGCTACCCATCTCAACCACACTTTGGGCAGCTCACAATCTTAAAAACAATGCAACAATATGAATACAACAAGAATAAAC
>NW_028261394.1:29053287-29095787 GCF_051295495.1 Thamnophis sirtalis | reverse complement strand
GATAAAACTTTGGAGAATGTGGGGGTGCCCAGAAATTTGTGGCGCATCAGGAACAATGGGACGGTTCAATCAATATGTCCCCCTTAGAGCACTTCACTCTGAAACAGAAAGAGCACAAGAGCAGGCAGAGGAGAAGACTGAAGATTCTTAGTTTTGATTTCAAGAAGGAAATGACCAAGTAAAACTTCCATCGGGAAAAGACAACAGCCGTAGCTGTGATCGTAAAGGATGTCAGGGGAGGGAAGGGGAGGAGAGGATGAAGAAAGGGAAGGAGAAGATGAAGGGGAGGGGAAGGAAGGAGAAGGGAGAGTGAAGTAAGGAATGATAAAGAAGGGAAAGGATGAAGAAGGGGAGGGAAAAAGAGAATGAAGAGAAAGGGAAGGAATGATGAGGAGGGAAGGATGAAGAAGGGGAAGGAGAGGATGGGGAGGGAAGGATGAAGAAGGGAAGTGAAAGGAAGGGGAGGATGAAGAAGGGAAGGGGATGGAAGGATGAAGAAAGTTTCAGGAAGGAAAGGGAAAGGAAAAGAGGAAGAGGAAGGCTCTGAATTAATTGGAGTTGTAATATACCTTAAGAAAGAAGCGCAGGTCTGCAAGTGTTGATTTCATCTTCTTGATCTCACTAGAGATCAAAGAGAGGATGAGGAGGAAAGGATGAAAAAGGAGGAGGAGAAGATGAAGGGGAGAGGAGAGTGAAGAAGGGGAGGGAAAGAGAGGATGAAGAAGAGAAAGGGAAGGAAGGATGAAGGAGAGGAAAGGATGAAGAAGGGGATGGGAAGATGAAGAAAGAAAAGGATGAAGGGAAGTGAAAGGAGGGGGAGGGAAGCAGAGAATGAAGAAAGGAAGGAGAGGAGGATGAAGAAGGGGAAGAAAGGGGAGGATGAAGAAAGGTTCGGGAAGGGAAGGGAAAAGAGGAAGAAGAAGGCTCTGAATTAATTGGAGTTGAAATATACCTTAAGAAAGGAGCGCAGGTCTGCAAGTGTTGATCTCGTCTTCTTGATCTCACTAGAGATCAAAGAGAGGATGAGGAAGTATGAAGAAGGAGAGGATGAAGGGAGAGGAGAATGAAGAAGGGGAGAGAGGATGAAGAAGAGAAAGGGAAGGAAGGATGAAGGAGAGAAAGGATGAAGAAGGGGAGGGGGAGATGAAGAAAGAAAAGGATGAAGGGAAGTGAAAGGAGGGGGAGGGAAGCGGAGAATGAAGAAAGGAAGGAGAGGAGGATGAAGAAGGGGAAGAAAGGGGAGGATGAAGAAAGGTTCGGGAAGGGAAGGGAAAAGAGGACGTGGAAGGCTGAATTAGTTGGCATATAGCTATATACCTTAAGAAAGGAGTGCAGATCTGCAAGTGTTGGTCTCGGCTTCTTGATCTCACTAGAGATCTTGGTGTTGGCATAGTTCTCATAGTTGGGCACCACATCAACGGTATTATATCCAAAGGTCTGCATGTAGAAGGTGCCATTGTGGGTACAGTGGCTGCTTTGGGTGATGATGTCATAGGGAGCAGCCCCCGTTTGGCTGTAGTGGTTGGTGCCGCAGCTGCCCTCCGGGCTGAAGAGGGTGCTAATGGTGAAGCGGCCATTCAGACACCCCCGATCTTCCCCTGGTTCGATCCCTGGCAGCTCCCTCATCTCATGCCCTCCTCTCTTCATCTCGTCTCCCCCTGAAATCACAGATCCCAGGGAAGGGGAGCGTGCAGATTGGGGTCTGTACCACTGCAGGTCAGACCTGTGGGCTTTTTATCACCCCAAAACCAGAAAAAGCTGCCCTAAAATAATGGCCGGAGAGGCTCCCGAGCTCGTGGCTGAAAATAGTAGCCTGCAGGAATATCACTCACCAATTCCAGCTCTAGATCAGGACAGTGATAACAGATTTGGTATTAAGTCCTAAGGAAAAATGCTGATGAAAAATAGAAGCCTGAAACAAGACTTCTGCTGCAATTCATTTCGTTTGGGTACATTAAGTTTCCCTTATCTTCTAATTAGGTCGGACAATATATGGGAAGGAATTGGGGCACGGTTTTCTTGATTATTTTATGAGAAACAAGTCTGATGTGCCTCTGACTTTTTTCTAAACTATATTTGACTAGGAAACTTAGGATGCAAGTAGTTCTCAACTTACGACCGAAATCTGAGACCAAAAGTTCTGAAGTAGTATGTGAATCAATATGAATCAATATTGGCTATTTGCTTTTATTATGAATTGCTTATGTTACTATGTAATTGCTACTGATTAAACCAATATTTGCCGTTTGCTTTTGATATGATATACTGCTAGAAATAATTTATTAAGAATTAAGTTTTTCTATTGGCTTCTGCTTATATTATTGTATACTGTCACAAATTAGTTGTTTTCTAGCCTAGCAAATTGTAACCTTAATACTGGACGGCAAATGTTATCTCCCTGCTGCGTCTCGCTTCTATTCTTGGCTTCAAAGCTAGGGGCATTCTTGAAAACTAGTAGAAGAAATTGTTACACGGGAATAGCAGGCCGCATTGAGAAAAGAACCAAACTAAGGAGTTTTCCTGGCTCATTGATCCTTAAAACATTATGCTAAAAAACAACTTGGCAAAACGAGGCTGCCCCCCCTACACACTATAGGAATACTCCAAAGATAAGGGAGACAGAGACAGGAGCTTGAACAAAAGAACGCTTTAAAAATCACGTTGGTAACGAATCATTGTCTCTGATTGGATAAACTTTGTTTCTATCTGCCTAAAATGTATATAATACTCTGAGCCGCTCTTGCAGGGGGTGGCTATTCCTTATATACATTTGCTTGTGTTTTGGATATAGTTTTGTCACCCAGCTTTTGCTATGGCCATAATTAAAAGCTGGTATTTTTGCAAGCCTCGTCGAGTCTCACTCTCTTTGGCATTTCAGCGGCTCGGGAAAACTTCTGGAACTTTACAGTTCCATTGCTAAGCAAGACCATGGGTAAGTTGAGTTTTGACCCATTATACGACCTGCCTTGCCACAGTCGTTAAGTGAATCACTAGTTTTTAACTTAGTAATGTCAGGCCCGGACGCCATCTTTTGCCTTGGGCCTTCCAGCCTGCCACATTTACTGCTCTGTGGAAATGAGAGAGTGGATTATATGGTGTATGGGAGAGATATATAGTCAAAATAACATTCCTTTCTCAGAGAGTCAAGGACGTCTTTCCTGCAGCTGCAATGGTGTGACTGGGAGGCATCTCCAGTTGGGAAGGTGCCTGACTGGACCATGTGACGGACATGTGGGTGCTGGGCAGGGACTTGGACTTTCAATTGTGTGAGGAAAACCTGGAAACTCTCAGATTCGGGTTTTCCCAGATGTGCCAATATGACATCTCTAATAAAATGGGACTTTGAGGAATTTCAACCCTCAGTCTTCATTCATTGGGGGGTCTTACTTGGAACCCTGACAAGTAACACAGTTGCTAAATTAATCTGTCTTCCCGTGGAGATGACTTGTCGTAGGGTTGTAATAGATGATCGCTTGTCACTGGCCCAGTTTCTGAATTTTGCTCATGTGACCACAGGGATGCTGGAACTGCAGTAAATCCCTTTTTCAGCGCCGTTGTAAGTTCGAAAAATCACTAAATGAATGGTTATAAGTCAAGGATGACATGTAGTAAAGAAAGTCATTGAAAGCTAAAGGTGCATGTGTACACAAAGTCAAACTCATCAGATAAGGAGAGGAGACAGGAGAGAGGAAAATAGAAGGGAGAGAAGTAGGAGAGAGAGAAGGAGTGGAAAGAGGAGGAGAGAGGAAGGGGAAGTAGAGAAGAAAAATGGCAAAGGGAAGAAAGGAGGTAGGGAGGAGAGAGAGGGAAATAGAAGGAAGAGGAGAAGTAGGAGAGAAAAAAAGGAGCAGAAAGAGAGGAAGGGGAAGTAGAGAAGAGAGGGATGGTAGAGGGAAGAAAGGAGGCAGGGAGGAAGAGAGGGAGAGCAGATAGGACGGCGGTGAAACAGGGTATATGATGTATTGAAAGCAGGAGAGCAAATGACAGCTGTTTTGGGTTGAGGGAATGATATAATAATGGACAATCCCCCCCCCCCAAATTCTGTTCAGATGTAATGGTATACTTGTGGTTATATGTATGAAATAAAAATAAAAAACCTTTAAAAAAAAAAGAACTCATCAGTGCCTGTTGGAATGATCTGTTTCTCCAGATTAATATCTTACCTTTCCAATAATCAACAGAGGATGCTATTTGGATCTCTGACACATGGCAATTTAAGAAAAATTACCCTCACTGTGATTTCTTCTGATTCATAGATGATAACTGAGTTCCAGCCAAACAGGCCATGGAATGGCATAGTTCAGAAGAGTGGAAACATGGGGAGATGAAGATGTTCAGGCTGAAGAAAAGGAGGCCATGAGAATGCATGAGAACCAGTTTGGTCTGGTGGTTAAGGCATCAGGATAAAATGTTGGCAACTGGGAGTTCTAGTCTGGTCTCAGCCATGAAAGCCAGTAAGTGACTTTGAGCCAATTACCAGGAGACGGTGAGTTCTAGTCCTACCTTATCCATAAAAGCAAGCCAGGTGACCTCTCTCTCTCTCCCCTCACCCCTCTCTCCCCAGCCTACCTCATAGGGTTGTTGTTGGGGAAAAAAGAAAAGGAGGAAGCTATGTTGGATATCTTCGCCGCCTTGAGTTACATGTAAAAATACAGTGGTGTACAAGTGAATAAATAAATGATTTCAGTTTTCAAGCACAGGCTGTAGGTACATGATGGTGGTAGGAAAAAACTCAGGAATTCTTTCCCATAATTACTATAGGAAGGGAGATCAGAATTTAAGCATATGGGACTTTCTTTATACAGAAGGGAAAACCTCCAGATGGCAGGATATGTATAACCATGGGACGATCTATCTTTGGCTGTAGAAAAAAGAGAGAGGCGAGATCGGGCGTTCTGCAAAATCAAATTAATTGAAAATCAGTTTGACAGACCATGAACACGTACACATCTGTCCTTCTCTGGCTGGGGGAGGGGCACATTTAAAGTTCTTGCCACTCAGGGAAAAGGTGAGCAGGAAAGAACATACCTTAGAAAGTCAGTTTACTTTGGCCCTTCCAACCTTTGTCCCAGAAAAGCACTGAGCTGCACAGTAATTTTTAAACTTTAGGGAGGGTAGAGAGTTATTCTTGAAAATGAAGCACAGTCTCTAGGGGGTGACATTTGATATTTCTCTTTCTTAAATCCTTGCATTTGGGGGGGGGGGAGGACCACACTTCTGATGACTGCCAGCTGATTGCAAGGCAGTTCGAGTCTCAGAGGTGGGTAAAATAATGACCCAGAATTGTTGGGGGCAAGAAGCTGACTCTGTAAACCGCTTAGAGAGGGCTGTACGAAGCGGTATATAAGTCTAAGTGCTATTGCCCTTCCTCCCTCCCTTCCATCAATCCATCCATCCATTCATCCATCCATCCATCCATGATGTGCAGTGGTTAGAAGGCATTGTTGCAGGCTAATTCTGCCCACTGCCCAAGAGTTCAATCCTGACTGGCTCAAGGTTGACCCAACCTTCTGTCCTTCCGAGGTGGGTAACATGAGGACCCAGATTGTTGGAGGCAAGAGGCTGACTCCGTAAACTGCTTAGAGAGGGCTGTAAAAGCATAGCTAAAAGAAGGGAGGGAGGGAGGGAGAAAAGAAGGAAGGAAGGAAGGAAGGAAGGAAGGAAGGAAGGAAGGAAGGAAGGAAGGAAGGAAGGAAGGAAGGAAGGAAGGAAGGATTTTCCCCCATCCAGTTCTGAGCCTGGATTTCTATCAGCAGAACAGGACAAAAGATACAAGTCACCTTTGTGATGTACCAATTTAGAAGTGTGAAAGCTGAAGTTCAAATTCATTCTCAGCCATCAAAGCTCACCAGGGATTTACTGTCAATCTCTGATGGGTCTCACAAGGAGACTCTTGTCTATTTCACAACAACAAACTTGGCCATGTTCAGATACCTTCATGTTAGATAAATAGGCTCTAGGATTTCAAACACTGAATTAAGGGAACATTCACTGCCGAAAGAACCCCTTAAATGTTTTCCATCAACATCTACCTTGGAAAAATTCTTACTTTCTCTTTTATCCCTTTGGGTATCGACCATTATTATTTGATGTTGTATTGTGTCTTTGATGTTGTCTCTCCATCTTCTTCTGGAACTGCCTCGTGTTCTTTGACCTCCTCCTCTTTTTGTATATGCCTTGAATGGTGTAGGAACCCAAAACATTCTCTCCAGGTGAGCAAACATCTTCATTGGCTGTTTTTGTATATAGTGTTAAGATTGGTTCTATTCCAATTCTTTCTCTTATGATCTCATATTTTATTTTATCCCTTCTGGTCTTCTCCAGAGGCAGTGGAAAACTTAAAAGAAAAATTAATTTTGGTTTAATGGCCCTCATAAGATCCAGGTTTGACTCGCACATCTGTCCCTTTAGCTCCTTGGGACACCTAAAATGTCATCAAAAAAGCACAACAAAGAATGTTCTTTCTGCACCAACTCAGAAAGCTCAAACTGCCCAAAGAGCTGCTGATTCAGTTCTACAGAGGAATGATTGAGTCTGTCATCTGCACCTCCATAACTGTCTGGTTTGGTTCTGCAACCCAACAAGACAGAAACAGACTTAAATGGATAATTAGAACTGCAGAAAAAACAATGGCTACCAACCTGCCTTCCATTGAGGACCTGTCCATTGCACGAGTCAAAAAGAGGACTGAAAATATCTAGAGACCCCCTCGCATCCTGGACATCAATTGTTTCAGCTCCTACCCTCAAAATGAGGCTATAGGGCACTGCACTATAGAGCCGAGGTGGCGCAGTGGTTAGAGTGCAGTACTGCAGCCACTTCAGCTGACTGCTAGCTGCAGTTCTGCGGTTCAAATCTCACCGGCTCAGGGTTGACTCAGCCTTCCATCCTTCCGAGGTGAGTAAAATGAGGACCCAGACTGTGGGGGCAATATGCTGACTCTGTAAACCGCTTAGAGAGGGCTGAAAGCCCTATGAAGCGGTATATAAGTCTAACTGCTATTGCTATTGCACACCAGAACAGTTAGACACAAGGAGTTTTTCCCTGAATGCCATCACTGTACTTAACAACTAATTCCCGCAGCCTTGTCAAATAATTTATTAAAACTGTATTACTATTATTTTCTTCTTTCCTAGTATCTATCTCTTCCAACTTATGACTATAACCATGTTGCTTGTATCTTTCCATTTATACTGTTTTTGTTTCCTAGTATGATTTGATAGCTTATTAGTAAGCTTGACTATCACTAAGTGTTGCATCTTTTGATTCTTGATGAATACCGTATTTTCACGACCAAAAGCCGCACCGGATTATAAGCCGCAGTATCAATTAACGTTAATTTTTCAAACTTTTTCCACATATAAAGCGCACCGGGTTATAAGCCGCACATTTCCCGACGCTTCTGGACATCTGTTGCAGTCGCGAGGAGCGGCACGAGGGTTCTTGGCGCTCCGGGGGGCGCCGAGGGCGGCTGGGAGGGGCGCACGGCTTGGTTTCTCCTCCCTGGACGTCGCAGCGGCGGCCCCGGGCGCACCGATCTCTGTGTTTTTCGCATCGGGGCATGCTCTTGCAGCGCGCCCCGATGCGAAAGGCACTGGGATCGGTGAGTTTGGGGCTGCTGCTGCGGCGTCCAGGGAGGGGAGGCCGGGCCGCGCGCCTCTCCCAGCTGCTTTCGGTGTTTCCTGGAGCGCCGGGAGCCTTCGTGCCGCTCCTCGCGACTGCAACAGATGTCCAGAAGCGGCTTTTGGGGCTGGTGGGGATTGGATTTCCGGCTCGGTGGCCCCTGTCGCTTCTGGACGTCTGTTGCGGTTGTGGGGAGCCGAGGAGAGTGTGGAGGGGAGCGCGCGACGGTTCTTGGCGCTCCGGGAGGCGGGAGAGGCGCGCGGTTTGATTTCTCCTCCCTGGACGTCGCGGCGGCGGCCCCGGGCGCACCGATCTCTGTGTTTTTCGCATCGGGCGTGCTGCAAGAGCATGCCCCGATGCGAAGGGCGCGGGGATCGGTGCGCTTGGGGCTGCTGCTGCGGCATCCAGGGAGGAGAGGCCGGGCCGCGCGCCTCTCCCGCTTCCCGGAGCGCCGGGGGCCGTCGCGCGCTCTTCTCCGCGCTCTCCTCGGCTCCTCACAGCTGCGGTGGACGTCCAGAGGCGACAGGGGCTGTCGAGCTGGGGGTCCGGTCCCCATTGGCCCCAGGGGCCGCTTCTGGACATCTATTGCAGTCGCGAGGAGCAAAGCAGCTGGGAGATCTTTTTCCACATATAAAGCGCACCGGGTTATAAGCCGCACTGCCGATTTTGGATCAAATTTTAGGATTTTCAGTGCGGCTTATGGTCGTGAAAATACGGTATATTTTTATTCTCATTATGTACACCGAGAGCATCTGCACCAAAGACAAATTCCTTGTGTGTCCAGTCACACTTGGCCAATAAAGAATTCTAATGACTTTGGGGAAGCCACTCAATTCAGGCAACCTCACAAAATTGTGTGCAGGATAGAGCCCCACAGACACTGGAGGAATGGTTATAAATGTCATCGTACCCATATCGGCTCACAGTTTGGAAAAACCTGTTGGAGTAACCCCTCCCTATATTCAAAATGCTGAATTGAGCTGATTGCTGCAGGGTAGCAAGTTGCCAAGTCACTTAGCAACTTTCAAGCTTAGACAGATAATGAGCAGGGGGGGAAAAACATTTGGAATCCAGAGCTCTCTTTTTCGCCAGCTAATGCAAACCTGAGCCAGTTTTCTGCTGGGCTGTGAAGGGTGATTGAGCAAGTGCACCGTAAATTAAGATTTATTTTTAGCCGCGGCATTGAAGTGGGCTTGGTTTTTTGTTTTGAAGCTTTGGCTCCGATTACGGCTACTAATGGCACGTCTCTCTTCTCCTCTTCAGGGCTGCAGGAACTGGGTATGTCTAGTTTAATGAAAAGAAGGACTAGGGGAGACATGATAGGAGTCTTCCAGTATCTCAGGGGCTGCCACAAAAAAGAGGGAGTCACGATATTCTCCAAAGCTCCAGAGGGTAAGACAAGGAAGCAATGGGTGGAAACTAATCAAGGAGAGAAGCAACCTAGAACTAAGGAGAAAGTTCCTGACAGTGAGAACAATTAATCAGTGGAACAACTTGCCTTCAGAAGTTATGAATGCTCCGACATCGGAAGTTTTTAAAAACTGGATAACCATGTGTCTGTAGTGGTGTAGGGTTTCCGCCCTAAGCAGAGGGTTGGACTAGAATAATTTCTGTAATTTAGCACTCAAATAATTTTAAAAAAAGCTACCTACAGAGTAATTCTCAGGCTCCAAAAACCAAGAAAGGCATGGTTCCTTCTAAACAGTTTTCTTTATTGTTCCTCATCTTATAGAGAGACGCCTGGCCAAACTAAAGCAAATAGTAGCATCATTAAAGATGTATTTACTCCGAGAACCTCTAGGGAGAAGTTATCTTAACTCCCTTTCTCCCAATTAAACTATCTCAACTTCGCTATCTCTTGGTCCTCTGGAATGCAGCCCCTCCCCCCCAGGGAATCCAGGCTACATTCCACCAAATCAATAAGAACTAGAAATAATTTCAGATGATGAGGCCAACTAATCAGAACAAGAACACATAAAAATCACCATTCAGTAGAGCGTTCCCTCCGATCCAAAGAAGAATGGCATACAGAGCCATCTCTCCAGGCACACTAGCCATCGCCCCTTGGTTCTTCTGGATTCCGGCAGGCACATGTGTGCCAGCCAGCTGGTCTTCGTGCACGCAGAAGTGCCAGAAACAGGAAGAGCAGCTCCCTGGTGAGCATGCGCCCGCTGAGAAGCTGAGCTTTCTGTTTCCGGCATGCACACATGCACCAGCCAGAAGCTGGAAGACCAGGTGACCATGCACACACCCAACACTGGAAGCTCAGAACTGCTCTTCCGGTTTCCAGCACTATTGCACATGCTCTCCGGGGAGCCACTCTCCTGGTTTCTGGTGCTTCCCCATGCGCATGGGCGCTCCGGTTTCAGCACTCGGGAGTTGAAAAGGTTCGCCAACACTGCCCTAGAGAATTCAGATCCACAGATTATAAACAGAACAAGGCAATGCCAACTTCTGGACCATGGAAGCACTGAAATCTTGCTGGAACAAGTAGCAGGACCTCTGCAACATGCATGAAGGGCAGATTTCCCTGAGGTTGGGGTACCTCAAAGAAGAAAAGGAGGCATAGAGAATCCGCACGTTAAGAGTTTTGCCACCCTGGGGTAGTAGGACCAGTAGAGGAATGAAGAGAAAGGAGTTTGGGGAACCTACAAGCAAAAAATTGAGTAACGCAGGCTGGATTTTGTCAGTGATCAATTCTTTGTGTAAAGAAAGTATTGCTTCACCTTCCAATGTTAGGCAAACATTTTGAAGAAAGCCTCTGCTTCAGGGGTGCAACTTTAGTTAAAATATTTCACTTAAAATATTTCTTCCAACATAGAACCTTTTTTAAGCCCACACATACATGGTAGAGCATGAATAGCCTTCTGGTTTAATAGCTTTATTTTCTGCGCATTTAATTTGCAATGACAGCAACATGATATATCCCATTTCCATTTTCCCTGCTAGTTTGAAAAACCAATCGTCATACACTTCAAAACAACATGACCTACCACAAAAAAGTGTTGAGTTTTTCAGGGAAAAAACAACAACCACGTAGCTTTTTGTCAAAGCTCCACCACCAATTGGCCAACATGCCATAAACCAATCATGCATTTTGAAGATCAGATCTTCAACAATCATTTTAACGTAATTTTATCTTGATTGGAATTTACACTTTTATTGTTTTAGAGATATTTTATGTGTTGGCATTTTAATATTTTAATACTGTAAGCTGCCCGGAGCTTGTTTCATTACGAGATTGGTGGCACATAAATTGAATAAATAAATACATTTTTTTAAATAAAAACAACCTTCCCTCCTCCATTTTCTTTCTCACCGGTTCCCCACCCCAGTTATCTAAGACGTGCAAAGCCATCATTGTTCTAAGTTAAGAGTTCCTCTTGTTTGGGAGGTATTCTTCTGAAGGAAGGATGAAGAAGTACTGGAGCTTTCTTGATGCCGTTGCCCGCCCATTCGGCAAAATCTGGACCGATCTAAACGCCATCGACGTTTCCTCCTCTTCAGACGGAGGAAGGAAGTAACAGCCCTTCTGCTTCCAGGACTCAAGAGGTGACTTTGGAGCGAATCATCCGCATGTCGGTGACGGTTTTGTGCAAGTGGTATGATGCGACCCTGGTGTAGTGAAATAGCCGGATAGTAAGATGCACTTTTTGTCGGCCTGATTCACAACACCAGCTGCAGCAACAATACCAGGAGGTCAGCCTGGAGCTTCTGGCTTCTCATCTGCTTTGAAGAACTGAGCTTGTTCCAGGATAAATCACAATTAAAAAGAACCCCCCCTCCCATCCAACCCACCCCTGCCCCCCCCCCCAATCAAGCATTTCTCTAGGATGATTCTATTTATCAGCTGCACAATCTCCCTACACAAAACTAGATTCCTCTCTGGGTCTTGGGGATGGACTAGAGCAAGAGTCTCCAACCTTGGCAACTTTAAGACTTGTTGACTTCAACTCCCAGAAGAATTCAACTCCCAGCTTCACTGGCTGAGGAAGTCTGGGTCCAAGTTGCCAAGGTTGGAGACCCCTGGACTAGAGGACCTCCAAGGTCCCTTCCCTCCCTATGAATCTTGAGGAAACAGCAGAAAGAGAACAGAGAAACATAACTATCAGATACTAAAACCAAGAACCCTCAACAGGAAGATCTCATTTGCACAAATAGCTTATTTTTAACCAACTATTAGTGAATAATAGAAATAAATACTCCTAAACTCTCAATATTTAAATTCCCAGAGAGGAGGAGACAATCTTGAACATTTCCTTTCCTTCTTTCTCTTGATTCAACATAAATGCTTCAACACACCTTCCTCCGCTAGTGATCTGCAAATGAATTGGACGGAACAGCTGGAAATTCTCTTAAGTTGGGTTCCTCACAGTTGGCGGAAAATAGGACAAAATACCATATTTTTCAGAGTATAAGACACACCTTAGTTTTTGGGGAGGAAAATAAGAAAAAAAATATTCTGCCTCTGCCTACCAGCATCCACGGTATTCATCTGGCTAGCGTTCTGTCAGTGTGTGAGAAAGTTGAAGGCTGTTTGGAAACACACAGTATTTGCTGTGTGAGCAACAAGGAAGGAGACAGCCAGGAGCCTGGGCGTGGCTTGTTCTGTACTAAAGCTGCATGCTGTGCTGATATCTGAAACTAAAATTGAAAGTGAAACTTCTCTGCTGAACTACCCTGTTGGAAAACCTGCTTTTGGTATTGTATATTTACTTCATGTGTTATATAAAGAGAAGTTATTGAATCCTGCTGAATCAGCTACTTGTGTCTGCTTTCTGAATGTGATAGCAATAATAGCAATAGCAGTAGACTTATATACCGCTTCATAGGCCTTTCAGGCCTCTCTAAGCGGTTTACAGAGAGTCAGCATATTGCCCCCAACAATCTGGGTCCTCATTTTACCCACCTCGGAAGGATGGAAGGCTGAGTCAACCCTGAGCCGGTGAGATTTGAACCGCTGACCTGCTGATCTAGCAGTAGCCTGCAGTGCTGCATTTAACCACTGTGCCACCTGCTGCTGCAAACTCTGACACCTCCTTGTAGCAAATGGCGAACAGCCAGGTGAGCATATTCAGCACATTATTGCAGCCTGATTCAGCATGAGCAGTTGATTGGCGGGTGGGTCGGCCTCCCTGAATACCCCCAATCGGCTGTTCCAGGCTGCAGGGATTGCCACAGACCTTCGCCCCCTCGGTGCCTCGTGTTTTTGGCTACATTCAATATATAAGACCCACCCAAATTTTCACTTTCTTTTAGGGAAGAAAAAAGTGAGTCATACTCCGAAAAATACAGTAAGTGTGTGTGTGTGGATCCATGGAAGGACCCTCAAAAGTCAGTTCATGGTTGTGCAATTGCCCCTTTTTTGCATGTATATATTTATTTGCGAATTATTTCTTCCTGCCCCTGAAAGTTCACTCAAAATTAGAGTTAACCTAGAAATAATATTTTATTCTAAGAACTATATCTCTATATTGCTGTATAGGGCTTGCATCTGGGAATAATTAATATGACGATTAAAGGAGTGTGATATTCAGTATTACTTACATTTTTAAAATACTGATTCTTTTAATAGTGATATTAGGCTTCTTGGTTGCAGTCTAAACTGAGAAATCCTTAGGAAAAGCTACAGTCTCAGTCACAAATCTCTTAAACAAGCAAAGAGGCGCTACAAGCTAACTTCATTCTCTACTTATCCCACATGTATAGCGGTGTTTAATTCCCATTATTTACCTTTAATTAATCAAATAGCATTTTTAACTTAGTAATGGTTATAACGGTTAAATATTTAGTTCCAGTTCTGCTTGCTTTTCTCCCAACCTGATTGGAAAAGTGTTTCATTGGACAGATTTAGAGATGTACTGTTACTCTTAGGAATTATGTAAAAAAATTATGCCAATTGTTTTCAATCACATTACTGTCACAACTCTCTCCCAGCCGCCCAAGATCATACTGAAATTCAACAACCAACCATGAATAAATCTAGTATTATTTACCTTCATATGTTTTTTTAAAGGACGTAAACATAGTGGAAATTATACTCCCCAAAAAACAGGTTAAAAATCCTATCTTCTTCACAATGTCAGTCTTATGTATAGGGCTTTGAGCCATCCAGGGGAAAGAAAAATGATCATAAATTTAAGGATCTATTTCCCCCAAATATGCTAAGGCAGTTGCTAAATTTCCACCACACATTAATCCATAAATTATCCGTTTCCATGTAGCCCAGAGGATTGGGCGGCAACCCAACCATTATGTACATTACATTGGGTTGACTTTGACAAACAAGAATCAACTGTCAATGACCTGGAATGGAGGCAGTCACAGGGGGCAGGGAGGGGCTATTAATCTTCCAGGGAATAAAATAAGGACATAGTACCTGCTTCCTCTGGTCATAACTTTAAAAAGATCTTCCCCGTTTCCCTCCAAAAGAAGAGTTTGAAAAGTGAAACAAATAAATGAGAGAACGTAAGAAAAACGTGCAAAATAAAACAAGGTATCCGTAAAGCAAATACATAAATCCAAAGAAATTTATTGCAGTTGACAAAAAAAGGCATACAAAAAGAAAAGGAAAGGAAAGGAAAACGAACAAAAATTAAATTGGGAGGCCCATCACCATCACCCTTCCAAAGTGTGCACAAAAGAAACCTCTACCGCCAGCTGGTTTCCCCGCCCAGCTAGTTCATGAGGACTTCCATCTGCACTAGGCGAGCGTTGGTGTCCCCTGATGTTCTGTAGGGGATCATCCCGGCAAAGGTGATGAGTGCCCGAGCTTGAGATCGGAGTTGCTAAGGGGCATCAAAAGAAGGGGGGAAAATTAGCCAGGTCTGGGGAGAGAGAAAGATAGCTTGGAGGCCAATGGTGGGAATCAAATTTTTTTGCTACTGGTTCTGCAGCCGTGGCTTGGTGGGCTTGGCAGGGGAAGGTTACTGCAAAATCCCCATTCCCTCCTCATTCCAGAACATGGATGTCAAACTCGCGTCGTCACAGCAGCTTCATATGACATATTACAACTCCCCCCCCTTTCGCTAAACCAGGCAGGGGCGTGGCCAGCACAGGACTCATCCGGCCCGCTGGCCATGAGTTTGACAGCCCTGTTGTAGGAAAACAAATGGCAGAACCTAGGGTGGAGTTAAAAGAGGAATCAGTCTAGAATCCCTAGGTAGTTATAAGTGAACTAATTCCAACTTCCCTTGAATTCCATTGAGCCTTATCTAACTCCAAGCAGTTGCTAACTGTCAATTGGGAACATTTCAGTGCATAGGCAAGACTAGCAATAAATCTGTTTAACTGGGTCTTCAGATCTGGTCTTTTGCACCTGACCCATCTGTGTTTAACGTCCATTAGAAGTAAGGCCAGGTAGGTGGCAAGCTAACATGTCAATGGATTTGTTTGGACCTTGTTCAGTTCTGACTGAAGGAGCTTCTTGGACGAGAAGCGAAACGTCTTTAAGGGAAAAAAATTAAGGAAGCCCAGTCGCCTCTCGAAAAAGCACCACTGGGTTAGTGGTCTGCATGTGTACGCATGCATTAAAATGCATGTGGCAAGAAATATGCAAAGCACACCTCTCCTGTGGAGAAAAGGTATCCACAGAAAGAAGATAGGGATCATCTAGTCATTGGACTCCAAATTTCTTCCTAGCTATTAAATTTCCAGGATAGCCTTGGGCAAACCTCTCTTGGCCACATTCTCCTCGTGCGGAAGAAGTTTCTCTAGTCAAGTAATTGCAAAGGTCAGCTTTGCACAGCACTGAAAAGCAGATTTTCATAATCACTACTACTCTGAAGGTGACCTTGTCTACTAAGGGGAAAAAAGAACTTACCGAATCTCGGTCCTCAATGACTCGGGTGGGCCGAGCGGGAGTGGCTGGGCTGGCACATTTCAACCTCTTGTACTGGGTAAACAAGATATTCATCGTGGCAAGGAGGACCTCGGACAAATTGTGCCTGATCTAAGAAAAGTAAGAGGGGAAGAAAAGACAAGCAGAATGAAAAAGAGATAGAGAGAGAAAGAGACAAAGGCCATGCTGGTTTGATCCTAGAGAGTGTCAGGTTCCAAAGGATTAAGGAAAACAACCGAACACAGAGACGGTTTGAAAATGCAGCTTATCTCCTCCGGCACGAACTGACCAACAAAGCACTAAGGCAATGAATAAATTGTCAGAGCTGACATCCGGTGCTCCTCACCACTTTTTAGACTTTATTTGATATTTAGGCTAAATCCTACCCACCCCTGCGCGTGGCACACCTATCACTTCGTGACCTGGAGTGGAAACCACCACCCGGCAGTCAGTTCTGGAGAGTTCTGGAGAGTTCTCAGCAGGACAGCTGGCTTGCTTGTGGAGGAGGGAGATCCCCAGCTGGTAAGCACAATTCCCAGCAGCTCCCACAGCTCCCCCCCCCACCCCCCATGGCAGCTCCGGGCCTGTGGGCTCGCCAGAGCTGACAAGAGAGATTGTTGAGGTGGATTGTTTCAAATTGTTCTTGGGGTTTCCTTTGGTGGCAACTAACTTCAGGAACGAAGGGATTCGGGTGTGGAAAGTTGTGAGTTACAGCTGATAGCCAGGGGTCAAACCTGTGGGGCTTCAAACGGTCTGCCAATTCTAGCCTCCTACATCTCCTCTCCCCTTAACAAACCAAGTTTTCAAAAAGGCGCAGTGTTGCAATTTTCTGGGCCAATTTTAGTCTGTTATGGGGCTTTAAGAACGGGAATAGAAGCAGTATGCATTCATTCACTTTTCCCAAAAAAGAAAAAAATGTGAAAAACAAAAAAAGAGGAGAAAAATGCAAACAAATTGCCCTCCAATGAGATCTCCACCTTACTATCATTACCTCTGCACCTTTCTAAAAATTTGAGAGGTTGATTGGTGACCCCCACACACTCCCCAAATATTTTAGTTTGCGGTTTTATCCCTAAGCATCTTTCTTGTTCCCCTTTTCAGCCAATATGACAATGGTGAACCGCATGACCTTGACAACAGTGGAGTGGAGGCTCAAAACTCAAAATGCTTTTTGAGTTCAAAATGCTCCTCAGAAATTACCCTTCCAATTTTAACAGAAGTATTGTTGGATGCAGATGTTACTGATTGATCAATATTTAAAATCTCTAAAATTGCCTATCCTGAATAGCAGTAGCAATAGTACTTAGATTTATATGCTGCTTCATAGCTCTCTCTAAGCAGTTTACAGAGTCAGCCTATTGCCCCCAACATCCTAGTCCTCATTTTACCAACCTTGGAAGGACAAGAGGCTGAGTCAACCTTGAGCCTGGTAGGATTTGAACTGCCAAATTGCAGGCAGCTGACAATCAGCAGAATTAGCCTTTAACACTGCACTCTAACCACTGCGCCACTGTGGCTCATAATGACAGTACCTGTATAACTTCTCTGTTTTTGTTTTTTTCTTGCATGGATAGTTTTAATGATTTTTGGAAAACTGGAGAATGATGGCAGTAGAAAGGTAACTTCTCGTATAGATCTCTGCCCTTGTTTTGAATAGCCCAATGACACTGAATGTTCAGTATAAGGCCAAAATATTGTTTGTTTGTTTGTTTGTTTTTAAAAATTTTAATTTAAAACAAATACATCATCCTTCTTTACATGCTATAGAAAGTGTATCAGTTGGTTACAAAAAAAACCTTTCGTGCATCTCTTCCACAGTCAACAAACATAATTCATATTAATTTAAGTAGTTAACTCAAATATTCATACATGTCACCATCATTATACCTCAATTTTCATTTGACTATAATTGTTTAAACGTCCTTCATCATAAAATATACCAAAGTTTAATACATAACCACATACTGGCCTTTCAATTACTATTTCTAAAATCCTCCACTAACACTAAATCCTTATGTCCTGTTCTAGCTAAACATCCATAATATTTAATAACAAAGTTTTCTAATCCTCTTTTCCAAAGCACTGTTTAAAGTTTACATCCAGTTTCCTTATGTTATACCTATATCTATATATGCATTGTTATTGGCCAAAATATTATTGAATTGTATGTCAGAAATGAAAGAATGCGCAATGGGCTTTCTGCTATTATTTTTTTTAAACATTTAAAAACAAATTTAAAATACAGGCAGCTGGCAGTCAGCAGAAATAGCCTGCAGTACTGCACTCTAACCATCGCGCCACCGTGGTGAACCACTTTGCGCCTACAATATTTCTGGAACTGCAATGGGACATCGATCAGAACAACTGATTTGAGCCTGGCGTGTGTCAGATTCAAGGGGGGGGGGTTGCATGCTGTTTAAGTAACAAAACTGGGCAGTAGTATCGGTCATCATTTCCACAGTCCAAGAACCTCAGTGTTAAGACAGATTCAGACAGAGAAGAGGAAGGGACAGAACGCGCTACTTGCTTACTTCATCACTGAAATGCCTGAAGGCTGCGACTCGCTCCTCCACGTACTCCTGACTCAGTGGAACTAATTTTAGCTGTTCGATGATCTGCAGAGAAAGATGCATAGATAAGGTACGATCAATACACGTAGAAAGAACGATACACTGTGGGTATAACAGCTACTCCTCCATTCACCTCCATTTATTTATTTAACTTCTAGGCTGCCCATCTGGCTTACAGTTATCTCTAAGCGTCTTACAACCAATAAAAGCAACAGGATAAAACATTTTATAGACAGATGAATGTTCTATTCAGTAATTTCAAAGGTGCTTTTTTCAGGAGGCAACTGGACTTTCTTGTTTTTTCTTTTGAAGTCGTTTTGCTTCTCATCCAAGAAGCTTCTTCGGCTCTGACTGGATGGTGGGGAATGGAAGGATTTATATTCCTTGCAGACAGCTGGTCATTTGCATCCTTTTAGAGAAACACTTGGAGGCTTATCTGTGTCCTCAGATAGGGGAATGGAAGGATTTATATTCCTTGCAGAATACAATTTATAATCCTTCCATTCCCCACTATCCTGTCAGAGCTGAAGAAGCTTCTTGGATGAGAAGCGAAACATCTTCAAAAGAAAAAAAACAAGAAAGTCCAGTTGCCTCCTGAAAAAGCCCCTTTGGGACAACCATAGCCTGGATGGCAGAGAATCTTTATAGACATTTAGCTATACAATTTGGGATGAACACCCTTGGAATGGTGTGGGAGTATGAACAGATTTCCAGAATAATTGCATACCGCAGGAATGATTTGCACTACTCAGGTGACCCTGAGGACACAGATAAACCTCCAAGTGGCCTCAATGACCCTATAAAAGGATGCAAACGACCAGCTGTCTGCAAGGAATATAAATCCTTCCATTCCCCACCGTCCTGTCAGAGCTGAAGAAGCTTCTTGGATGAGAAGCGAAAAATATTCAAAGAAAAACAATAAAGTCCAGTTGCCTCCTGAAAAAGCACCTTTGGGACAATCATGACCAGGAGAACGGAGAATCTCTACAGACTTCCATTCAGTAACTATAGATCCAGTTTAAAGCAAGGATTGTTACCCCGCAATGTTCTCGAGATCCACCTGCTACTTCTCCGGTTTATTGTTGCTACAACTAGCCTCGCAGGGTGACGTGACCTGAGCCTGTCGGTTTTGACTACAACTGGAATGAGCAGGAATCGGAAACGGGAAAATTTGCTGTAAATACGTCTCTCCAAACCACAAAGCAACAGTTGCTCTGTGAGCTCTTGACTGGCTCTTGGTTCAGAGCAGGAAAGGGGCAACAGTCAATCCCCTTCCCTGTGGCCTCTGTATCTCCAAACCATGCCAATGGGAAGGTACAAAATCTTCGTGTTATGTAGCATTGTTAGAGAAGGGGAGAAAACCCCTGCACTGCAAACCTAACTACTGTGTGTGCAGGTAGGTAGGTAGGTAGGTAGGTACCAGTGGTGGGTTACGGCCGATATGCCCCGGTACGGGCGTACCGGTGCCTGCTGGGAGCACCAGGTACCGTTCTGGTACGGTGTTTCAGAAGGCCCGCGTGCCCGCTCTCCTTACCTGTATTTTACCCAACCGGGCCATTTGCGGATGCACACACAGGATACGGTGCCTGTGCAACGCTCCGCCAAGCAGCTGGAGCGTCGCAGGGCAGTGGTGTGCATGCATGCACAGCGGACACCAGACTCCATCGTAGCATATCGGTTGCGACAGGATTCGGAATCCACCCCTGGCAGATACCCTGTTTCCCCTAAAAAAAGACCTCCCCGGATAAGCTGAGCGCAGGCACTAAAATAAGCCCTCCCCCTGAAAATAAGCCCTTCCCTAAAATATTGCAACACAGCAGCAGCCATGAAGTAACCACGCTTGCAGCCTCCTGCATCTCAAAAATAATAAGACCTCCCTGAAAATAAGGCCAAGCGCTTATTTCGGGGGGAGGGGGGTGTCAAAAGAAAATAAGACCCTGTCCTATTTTTGGGGAAACATGGTAGGTAGGTAGAGGTAGATATAGGCTAGCAGAGTCAGCATAATGTTATGACTATTTCATGTCAAGCTTAAATATATAAAATATTGTAATTTAAAACTTTGCTGTGATCTCCTTGTTTTGTTGTTGTTGTTGTTTTATTTGTGCTCGCTAAATCCCCTGCAATTTTTTTTTTTAAATATTTTTCCTAAGCCCTCCATTCACCTGACTCTGGATATCATATAACACTCCCCCTCTCTAATCTGTGACTTAGTTTTAAAACTGAGAAATAATTATGAAAAAATCAAGACAACCGATTGCAAAATCCGATTAAAGCTAAAAAAAAAAAAAAAACCACACACACATTGCAACGCCATCCTACACAAATCGAGAATCTTTAAAAGGCTAAATTAAAACACAAAATAGGCAGAGGAATTGTCGGAATTCTGCCAACAGGCGCCACCACCTGCCCATTGTCTCTTAATGCCATTTTAAGGTTATTTGGTCCATTTCTATGGGCTGCTTCAGTTGAGACCAAAGCAAGAACGGTTAGTAAATGGCCACTTTCTCCAGTGTAAAATTCAGTCATCTCTATTTGGAGGTTAAAGTATTAGACTCAAAATCAACTAAAGTTGTACAGTTTCGGAGAAAAAAAGGTGAGGAAGCTTACATCAAAGGCCCGATCAATGTGGCCAGCATGATACTCGTCAAAAAACGTGATCAGGTCTAACAGAAGGTAGAACGTTGAGTCTACTGGCTTCTTGGTGCTTATTCCTTGGGCTTTATATCTGCAACAAATGGAAAGCAGACAAGCCATTAAAACTTTGGGAATGAGGATTACCTAAATTGGATAAATGGGATAGATATTAAAGGTAAAGGTTCCCCTAGCACAGTGTTTTTCAACCACTGTGCCGTGGCACACTAGTGTGCCGTGACATAGTGTAAGGTGTGCCGCGGGAGAATTACTTTATATATAGTCAATATAGGCATAGAGTTAAATTTTTTTAACATTTTCTAATGGTGGTGTGCCTCGTGATTTTTTTCATGAAAAAAGTGTGCCTTTGCACAAAAAAGGTTGAAAAACACTGCCCTAGCATATATGTGCTAGTTGTTCCTGACTCTAGGGAGCAGTGCTCATCTCCATTTCAAAGCCGAAGAGCCAGCGCTGTCCAAAGACATCTCTGTGGTCATGTGGCCGGCATGACTAAACACTGAAGGTGCACGGAATGCTATTACCTTCCCACCAAAGGTGGTTCCTATTTTTCTACTTGCATTTTTCACATGCTTTCGAACTGCTAGGTTGGCAGAAACTGGGACAAATAATGGGAGCTCACTCCGTTATGCGGTGCTAGGGATTCGAACAGCGGAACTGCCGACCTTCTGATTGACAAGCTCAGCATCTTAGCCACTGAGCCACCGCATGAAATTATTAATACTATTATTGTGAATTGGATTAATATAAAAAAATGGATAAGAAGTCAAGCACAAAAGAGAAGAGATATTAGACCTTTTCCTTTTATGTATGTGTAAATAATATAATGAGGATTATATAAATTTGATAAGTGCAATAGAGACTATTAACAATTAGCGTGAATTGGATCAATATGAATGAGAACTTAGTCAAATTTGTTTATATAAAACATACATGAAGATAGAGATAAAGATGAGGAGTTAGGCATTTCTTGTTTATGTATGTTTGAACAATGTAATGAGGATTACTTCAATTTGATCAATGGGATAGAGATTACTAGTACTGTTATTGTGAATTGGACTAATATGAATGATAGAACCAATTCTGTTCACACACAATACGGATGTATATATATATATTAAAATAGTAATAATAATAATTAGATAGATGATAGATAGATAGATAGATAGATAGATAGATAGATAGATAGACAGACAGACAGACAGACAGACAGACAGACAGACAGACAGACAGACAGACAGACAGATAGCCTAGATCAGAATAGACCCATCCCTAAAACGCAGCAGCATATCTGCTATTTTAACTCCATGCGTGACCTCTGGCTGCATAATCCAAGGCTTCTCCCAATCTTCAGTGTACCAAGGTCAGAAGAAACCTGGCTAATCTGGCATGGGCAGGAATTCTCAAGCCCCCGCCTCAGGCCAGTCACTTACCTCTCAGCAATGGCATGCGCCATGTTCTTCAGCCTTTCCTTGTTGGATTGGGGAGCGCTGACCTGAGACACGATGGGGCTTAGCAGCTTGTTCATCAGCTCAAGGACCTTGTCGGCGTTCTGAGGGAGGCACAAAGAGAGAAAGGGGGCATTGCAGTCAGGAGGCCTTTTGGAAGAAATCATGAGGGGTGGGGGAGGAAGGGGGAGAAGGGCGGGCTCTGGGTCAACCGAGAGTGGCGGCAGTGAGCACAGTCAGCAAAAAGCTTAAGAGAAGCCTCATGCTTTATATCTACAACAAAGTAAAAGCAGGTCTGCCATTAAACCTTCTGGAAGGCTTCACAGCTTTTTGCTACTTTTTAAAAAATAATCTTTATTACCATATTTTTCAGAGCATAAGACGTACCGGAGTATAAAACGTACCAAGATTTTGAAGAAGAAACTTTTTTTAAAAAAAATGTTTTTGCACTCTGCAGACCTCCCAAAAGCGGCCTATTTTTTTGTGAAAACGGGCCCATCCCCCCCAAAAAAGGGCATTTAGGAGGCTTGTAGAGTGCTCGTGGGTGGAGGGGCAAAGTTGAGCCAAAAATGGCCCATTTTTCACTCATTTCTGCCCTCCCAGCACCCAGGAGCACTCTGGAAGCCTCCTAAAGGCTATGCACAGCCATTTTGGTGAAGGGGGCGGGGTTTCAGGAGGCAAAAAATGCTGTATTCAGTGTATAAGACGCACACAGATTTTCAGCCTCTTTTTTGAGGGGAAAAGGTGTGTCTTATATTCCGAAAAATATGGTAGTTTATAAAGTAGCACGCAAAGAAAATACAAAAGTAAAACAACAGGAGAAATAGGGAAGGGAAAAGGGAAGAGAAAAGCCAGGGAAAGATGAAGGGGAAAAAGAAAGAAAAGGTCTTATGACTTCTGACTCCCTTCGGGGCAGTAGAAGAAGGCATTAACATCAAACCTCAACTTTTTACTTTTAGATAATAGTTTAAACCAGGGGTGTCAAACTCAAGGCCTGGGGCCTGGATCCCGCCTGCTGGGTGCTTAGATCTGGCCTGCGGGGCCGCCCTGGAAACAGCAATGGACCGGCCCCTGATGCTTCTGCCAGTGAAAACAGAGCTAGGGAGGGCTGCGGCTGCCCTCCCGAGCTCCGGTTTCACTGGCAGAGGGTTGCAGGAGGCTGTCGCAGCCTAAAATGGAGCTCGGAAGCCCGTTTTCGCTGGTAGAGTGACGTTGAGTGATGTTGAGCTGGCCACGCCCACCCTGGCCCCTCGAGATCAAACACAACCCTGATGCGACCCTCAATGAAATCGAGTTTGACACCCCTAACCATTTCTTTAACAACAACAAATCTATCTAACCGGTAACACCCAAAATCAAAGTTTCATTTTTTCCCCCACCTCAAGCACAAAGTCCAGAAGTGGTTTCCAGGTAGAAGTAAAAGTATTTGTATTTTTTTTCTTTGATCAGAACAGTCAATTTAGACATCTCTGCTAACTCCATCACAACCTGATGTGTGTTTAGAGGTAGTCCTTGACTTACAATAGTTCACAGTGACCATTCAAAGTTATTGAAAAAAGTGACTTATGACCATTTTTCCACACTTACAACCTCTCCATGGCCACGTGATCAAAATTCAGATGCTCGGCAACTGACTCCTATTTATGACTGTTGCAGTGTCCCGGGGTTCATGTGAGCCCCTTTTGCGACCTTCTGACAAGCAAAGTCAATGGGGAAGTGAGATTCACTTTACAACCGAGTTACACTTAACAACTGCAGTGATTCGCCTCACAACTGTGGCAAGAAAGGCCATAAAACAGGGCAAAATTCATTTAACAAATGTTTCGCTTAGCAACAGAAATCTTGGATTCCATTGTCATAGTAAGTCAAGGACTATTTGTATTTGTATCCTGTCTTTTAGGTAAAATGAGGACCCAGATTGTTTGGGGCAATATGCTGACATTGTAAACTGCTTAGAGAGGGCTGTAAAGCACTGTGAAGTGGTATATAAGTCTAAGTGCTATTGCTATTCCTATCCAATGGGTGTTTTTGTCATTTGCAGTCAGAAAATGGCAAAAAAAAATATTGCAAATTGTGATCTTGTGGCTACAGGATGCTGCAATCAATTGTAAATGCCAGCAAAAGTTGGAAGGGACTTTGTAGGTCATCTAGTCCAACACGCCACCCAAACAGGAGACCTTCCATCATTTCTGACAGATTGCAGTCCAATCTCTTCTTGAAAACCTCCAGTGATGAAGCTCCCACAACTTCTGAATGCAACTTCTGTTCCTTTGGTGGAAACAGAAATAATTTATCCTTATTTCTAGGTTGAATCCCTCCTTGATCAGTCTAAGTGCTACGGCCTTTTATTATTTTCACTAACAACGCAAAGCAACGGACATATCCAATGCATTTTTGAAACCCCACTTTACCTTGGCAAGGTCGTAAAGTTTGGCGGCTTCTTCAAACAATCCTTTGCTTTCTGCCACGGAGGCCACTTTGTTAATAATTGGTTTGGTGTCTCGAGTAAACTTGTCAATAACTCCAGTCTGATGAAAGATGACAAATTAAAAAAAAAAAGGTGAGATAAAATATTTGGAAAACCAAATAGTGTCAGGCCCAGCCCAAGAGCGATAGAGAACAATCCAGTCAATTATTTACTAGCTATAGTAAGAATCTTGCCAGACTAAACTTTGACTGCTCTCACCCAAACGGAGATACCCTGAGAGATTCTAGAGCAGTGGTGGCTAACCTTTTTGCCATCGCGTGCCAAAAGCGGGGGAGTGTACGGGCGTCATGCAGGAATGTTCCCCCCTCCCCCCATTTTGGCACACAATGGCACGGTGGACCCATTTTTCACTCTCCCCAGGCTCTAGACTCTAGCCCTTTCTAGGAGCTTGGAGAGGGTGAAAAAGGCCCTCCCCACCACCGGAGGCCAGAAATGGCCCATTTGCCAACTTGCTGTCGGACCGAAAGGCCCGTTTTTCACTCTCCCCCGGCTCCAGAGACTTTCTGGGAGCCTGGGGAGGGTGAAAAAGGCCTTCCCCAACACCCCCCGAGGCCCTCTGGAGGCCAAAAACAGCCTGTTTCCCAAGTTCTGGTGAGCTGAGCTCGCATGCCCACCAAAAGCGGCTTTCCATATTCTCTTCCTTTGTCTTGATCCAGTTCCGGGCTTTGCTGCCTCATTTGTCCCCCACTCCACCCCTTCTTGGAATGTGCTTCCTCTTTCTGGGAAAGTGGGGGGGTCTCCCACCCCCAGTCTGGGAACCGGCACCATTCCACAAGGACATGCAGGATGCAGGCAGTGCACAAACCCACCACGTCCCACCCAAGTCCCTGGAGCCCAAAGGTTTGGGGGCCAATGCTATAGTTCATCACACTGCCCGCCCCTCACTTCGTAGACACATTCCATCAGAATGGTGATCAATTCCTGAACTCTCTATAGCTAGTGATTTCAAGTACACCTAATTTTTT
The DNA here is from genome assembly GCF_051295495.1 of Thamnophis sirtalis. Taxonomy (NCBI): domain Eukaryota; kingdom Metazoa; phylum Chordata; class Lepidosauria; order Squamata; family Natricidae; genus Thamnophis; species Thamnophis sirtalis. Next base: position 29,070,204 of record NW_028261394.1, on the reverse strand, counting down.
GTTGTTGCAATTCTTTCATCTCTTATTTATAGGTTGTATACACAGCTAGATAAGACTGCAATTAAAGATATTACGAGATGATAAGTGAATGATTAGATAAGGTAAAGTTTCCCCTCAGACATATGTGCTAGTCATTCCTGACTCTAGGGGGCAGTGCTCATCTCTGTTTCAAAGCCGAAGAACCAGCGCTCTCCGAAGATGTCTCCGTGGTCATGTGGCCGGCATGACCAAACGCCAAAGACACACAGAACGCTGTTACCTTCCCACCAAAGGTGGTTCCTATTTTTCTACTTGCATTTTTTATGTGCTTTTGAACTGCTAGGTTGGCAGAAGCTGGGACAAGTAACGGGAGCTCACTCCGTTACGCAGCGCTAGGGATTCGAACCAGCGAACTGCTAACCTTTCTGATTGAAATCTTCAGCGTCTTAGCCACTGAGCCACCATGTCTCTAGGTCCCACAAATAATAGATAACATTGAAGCTAAATAAAATGATTTTCTGATTAAAGTGGTCACCGTAGGAAGTCTAACTTTAGCTGACATTTGAACGCATTTCCCGTTACGAAAGATCTAAAGATGAATAATGCATCTGCCATGTTGCAAAAAAAACAAAAACCATTATATATTTTAAGCTGTCTGCTCCTTCTTGTTGCTACAGAGTTGGTAAACTCTGAAGTTTTCACCGATTCAACTGAATGCTGGCTTTGCTCAAATCGCTCTCCCAAAAAAGGTTTTTCCAAGTTATTAATATTCATAGTGAGCCAAAACATGCTAAAACATCTCAAGGTTTTTGTCTCACAAAAGAGATTCCTGGTTTCCAACAGTATGTGAGAACATTTGTGAACATTTATTTTCATTTATTTTCTCCTTTGGTGTATTTTGCTATAAACAACATATATCCTCTAATTCAATTTAAACATAGAGAGCATTTCTTTCAATTTTTCTACAATTAACAATATACTATAATTTTTTGTTTCTTAATTAATTACATAACAATAACAATCATACTTGATCTACTAATGTAACTCTTTTCCCTTTTTTTCCTCTTTTAACCATTTTCTCTTGGGCTCTGAAAAATTCCACTTTTAATTCTTTTTCTTTTTCTCCCCCTATCTCCTAACTTCTTCTTTTTCTTTTTCCTATTTTTGTGTCAACTGGACAGGGCTTCAAATGGGCCATGTGACTAACTGTTTGAGAAAAGGGGGGAAACTTTTTTATTTTTAATCAGGTTAAAACAGTGGGAATATTCAGTGTCGGTTTTCACCTGTATGTGCCAGTATGTCTAATAAACCAATTCTTTCAGCAACCTACTTGCCTTGGAGTTCTGTTCATTACGGATGTATTACTTGGCATCCTGACGTTCCCAATGTCTTTTTTTCAGCTTGAGATGTTGGAGGGGATCCTTCCTGAGCTTCTTTCTCTGCCCAGCTGCAGGTTCCCCTGCCCCCTTATTGGATCATTCCCTAGGCAACATCCCTATCCCCTCCTTTGGTCCCAAGGCCATTCCTACATGCCATTACATCCTGACCCTTCCTGGCCCTGCCTTCCCCAGATGACCTAAAACTGTCACAGCAAGAGCTGAATCTTCCTTAACTAGCAATTTAAAATGGCTCTCTGCATGCAAAATGAGAAGCTGTGCCAGGCTTCATATCTGACTCAGAAGAAGAGCTCCGGAAATGCACAGGGATGGCAGCAGAATTTATCTGCAACTGATTAAACAGGGAAACACGAAACATGCGGTGTTCATGAATCGCCGATGCCCAAACAGAAACCTGCATGTTTACGGGTTGGGTTGATTCACATGTGGAATGAAATAGGATCAATTTTTTCCAAATATGGAATGAAGTGTACAATTTAAATGACTGCGGTGGTAAAGTGGGAACAGTGCAGTGTTCTGACCTAGGCTTCCTCAGCACCACGAAGCCGAATCCTTGTCCTGATAAACCCTTTTTATTTAATTCACAGTGAATTCCTCTCCAGCAAAGTCTTCTCTCTCCCACAGTCTTTCAAGTTAGTTCACAATTACCGACCTTTATCAGGCTTGGAGATATCTTTCTGCTGCCATAATACTTGGCAAGAATGCGGGAATGAACTAATTCTCTCCTGCAAATTCCACTCCCCTTTCGCTCCTCTTTTATTTCCTCTGGGAGGGGCCATTCACCATCCACCTGTGGCCTTACTCCCAAGTCGACCCTTGATCCTTAGCTGTTGCCTTCATCTGGCAACTCTGTGCATGTGCATGCTGGGAACAGGCTCCAGCTGTTCTTCTGCCTCACTGATGTCTGACTCCGAAGGCAGCTGATAACTGTTGGATGGCCCTGGCCCCCTCTCTGCCTCTGACACAGAGCCCTCATCCAAGCCTTCCCCAGACTCCAGGACTGGCCCATGTTCCTCCCCAAGCTCCTCACTGTCCAAATCTGCTGCCAGCTCTGCTGGCCGCTGGTGGGCCACAACATGCGGTCCATCCAAAAGTAATAATAGACAAATGGCATTTCCAATTCTTAAATACTTCAAAACAAATACTGTTTTTAAACTAACAGCAGAAAGCCCACTGCCTATTCTTTCATTTCTGACATACAATTCAATAATATTTTGGCCTTATACTCAACATTCAGTGTCATTGGGCTATTGAAAACAAGGGAAGAGATCTATATAAGAAGTTACCTTTCTACTGCCATCGTTCTCCAGTTTTCCAAGAATCATGTCAAACTATCCATGGAAGAAAAAAAACAAAAACAGAGTTAGGGGAGTTATACAGGTACTCCCATTATGAGCCATGGTAGTGCAGTGGTTAGAGTGCAGTGCTACTTCTGCTGACTGCCAGCTGACTGCACTTTGGCAGTTCGAATCTCACCGGCTCAGGGTGGACTCAGCCTCCCATCCTTCCAAGGTGGGTAAAAATGAGAACCCAGATTGTTGGGGGCAAATAGGCTGACTCCGTAAACTGCTTAGAGAGGGCTATAAAGCACTGTGAAGCGGTATACAAGTGTTATTGCTATTATGAATCATCTAGATTTTAATGGATACAGGCAGTCCTCTGACAAATTGCTGACAACTGTTTGAAGTTACGACCGATCCACCAAAACTTACTTATGACACGCTCCCCAAATTACGGCTGCTGAAGCACCTTTGTTGTCATTCGCCCTTATCAGTGACCACAGGGACCCTGAAGTGGCCACACCCCACCAGGTATGATCCATCTCTCAACATGCATTCTAAATAGAGAATGGGGGTGGGGGGTGGGAATGCACCCTATGCATGTCCCAAATGAGCTTTTTCAGGAGGCAACTGGACTTTCTAGTTTTTTCTTTGAAGACCTTTCGCTTCTCATCTAAGAAGGTTCTTCAGATCTGACAGGATGGTTGGGAATGGAAGGATGTATATTCCTTGAAGATAGCTGGTCATTTGCATCCTTTTAGAGGGTCGTTGAGGCCACTTGGAGGTTTATCTCTGTCCTCAGGGTCACCTGAGCGGCGCTCCTGGTTCCTGCAGTCTGCAGTTTTTTGGAAATCTGTTCATACACCCACCCCATGAACAGATTCCACCACCACCACCATCCCCGCAAAACTGCAGACTACAGGAATCATTTGCACCACTCAAGTGACTCTGAGGACACAGATAAAACTTCCAAGTGGCTTCAAGGACCCTCTAAAAGGATGCAAATGACCATCTAACTGCAAGGAATATAAATCCTTCCCTTCCCCACCATCCAGTCAGAGCTGAAGAAGCTTCTTGGATGAGAAGTGAAATGTCTTCAAAGAAAAAAACAAGGAAGTCCAGTTGCCTCTTGAAAAAAGCACCTTTGGGGCAACCATGACCTGGATGGTTGAGAATCTTTACAGACTTCTATTTTTGTTTTGCTTTTAGTATTGCTGTTGATTTTATTGCTTTTGTTTGTGGTACTATGACCGTCATAAAGATGGCAATTGTGAAACATGAAAAAAAAATATCCAGGGATTTCTGAACCCAGTAAGAGAGTCTCAAGTGCAGAGTAGGCCCCTCTTATGAAAAGCAGGAATTCCAACCTAACAGGAGGAAAGTCACCAGATGGCCCCTTGCCTACCTCTCGGCTCTCGATCACCAGCTCGCTCACACAACGCAGGAACATGTTTTCACCTTGGCTGTCCTTCTCGTTCCTAAAACAAGGACCACAAAGCGGTCAGCACCGTGGATCCCGCTTCACGGTTGCAGCCATTCAAACCCAGGCACCCTTCCCAGCTTTCGCTTAAGTAGGGCAGGAACCAACCTGAGGAAATAGAAGTACTGCAAAGCTTCCCGGGGATCCGTCGACTCGAACTTGCGGGTGTACAACATCAGGAGCCGGACAAAATTCAGGCGCCGGGTGGCTGGAGGGCCGCCAGCTTCATGGCTCACTGAAATGGGAACGAGACAAATATCATGCAATGGCACCGTTTTGTTCAAGAAGGAACGATGGCTATCCAGAAGGACAAAAATCTACATTGACATGCAACCCGCTTCCAGTTCCCAGGCATTCAGAATGCAAAGATTGAAAACCTTTCCAAAGGTCTCTAACCAACAACCTATGACGAGAAAAGCTACTGGGAAGAGAGTAAGACAAGAAATTCTAACACTGTTGTTTTCATGCCCCTGCCGGAGCCTGGGTTTGTGGAGAAGGACAAGCCAGACCTGGAGCCAAGGGAGGTCAAGGGAGCAGCTTCATGTCAGGGTTCCAAATAGCATCCAAAATTAAATCAGAGTCCAAGGCAAAGTATTGCTAAAAATTCCAATTTATTAAGAGAGCCACGTTGGCACATTTGGGAAAACCCGAATCTAAAAGCTTCCCGGTTTTCCCCACCCAGTTGAAAGTTCACAACCTTGCCCCCACACTCACCAGCCCATCCCATGGTCCAATCTTCCCCTGCCATGCTGGCAGTTCCACCCATCTAGTTCCGCTCAGGTGCAGAGGTGCAAAGACAAAGGATGACCTTGGCTTTCTAGAAAGAATTTTGTTATGGCTACATCGCATCTAACTACGTACAATCCCCATTCCCATTTTCCCACAATAGAAAAGGCATAGTAGAATAACAGAGTTGGAAGGGACCTTGTAGGTCTTCCAGTCCAACCTCCCACCTAAGCAGGAGACCCTACACCATTTCTGATGGATGTACAATGTCTTCTTGAAAGCCTCCAGTGATGAAGCTCCCACAACTTCTGCTATTCCATGGGTTGATTGTTCTCACTGTCAGAAGATTTCTCCTTATTTCTAGGTTGAATCTCTCCTTGTTTAGTTTCTATCCATTATTCCTTGTCTGGCCTTGGAAAATAGCTTGACATCCCCCCCCCTCCTTTCTATGGCAGACCCTCAAATATTGGAACACTGCTACATTGTCACCCCGGGTCCTTTTTTTCATTAAACTAGCCATGCCCAGTTCCTGCAACCATTCTCCATGTGTTTTAGCCTCCAGTCCCATAATCATCATAATATATCTTGGCTGCCATTTGTATTTAATATCTTTTCTGTCACACTTGTAATACTGCACCCAGTTCTGGTCACCACAATAGAAAGAAATGTTGAGATCCTGGAAAGTGTGCAAAGAGCAACAAAAATGATAAGGGTTCTGGAGGCTAAACTGCACAATGAATGGTTGAAGGAACAAGGTCTATCTTAGTCTATTGAAGAGAAGGATTAGGAGTGACATGATAGCAATCTTCTAGTACTTGGGGGGCTGTCACAAAAGAGGGCACTTCTCTAGGGCACCAGAGGGCATGGCAGGAAATACCAGGTGAAGAGAGAGATCCAAACTACAGGTAAGGAGAAATTTTCGGACAGTGAGAAATTAATCAATGGAGTAGCATGCTTCCCAGAAGTGTGGGTCAGTGGTGAAATTTATTTATTTTTACTACCGGTTCTGTGGGCGTGGCTTGGTTGGCATGGCAGAGGAAGGGTACTGCAAAATCCCCATTCCCACCTTTCTGTTAAAATATTTTTATATCTAATGATATTTTTTGTACTACTAATATTTGGATGTGTCAGTGCTTCCATTGTTGAAAGCCACATTGGTATTTCTAAATAGTATTTCCCTTTCACTCTTTCCCATATTGTGAGCAATCCATTCCTTACATAATGCCTTTGAAAATAGCCATGTGCCTTGCTTTTACCATACCACAAAAATACATGCCAACCTAGCTGCAAATCGTGTTAATAATCTTGTATTACTCAGTAGAATCCATTCTTTCAACCAAGCTAACCCCGCTGCTTGATAATACAATTCCCAATTTGGTAATCCAAATCCACCTCGAATTCTTGCATCTTGCAACATTTCTTAGGTCCTCCAGAACCTGTCAGAACCTGCTGGATTTCACCTCTGTCATGGGTGCTCTATCACTGGAGGTTTTCAAAAACAAACTGGATAATCATTCAACAGGGATGGTATAACTCCTGCCTTGAAGTTGGGACTGGACTAGTAAGACCGCCAAGGTACCTTCCAACCCTGTGGTTCTATGTTTTTATATTGTGTTTTAACTGTTTATTTTTTTTGTATTTTTTGTATTTTATTAAAATTTATATGCCGCCCTTTTCCCTGAGGGGACTCAGGGCGGCTTACAACCATTAGGGAGGGGGTACAATACAAAATAAACAATATGTAAACAAGATAAGTAGTAACCATTCTTTAACCATTCTTTGCCACCCAGAATTACTGGTTTGAGATGGAAGGCTATACAAGTTGTATGAATGAATGAATGAATGAATGAATGAATGAATGAATGAATGAATGAATGAATGAATGAATGAATGAATGAATGAATGAATGAATGAATGAATGAATGAATGAATGAATAGAACCAGAAGAGTAACAATAATATCTAGTTGCATTGGTTGTGATATGTCAATCTAACCTCCAGCTACTGATAAAATAGGGGAGGAGGACCTTTCAACATTTTAGACTTTTTTTAAAGGCTTCGAATACCAAACACAAATTAATTCCTTGAAGGAAGAGAAAGAGGGAAGGAGGCAAGGATTCTTAGATTTTTATGATATCTGAGCTGAAGGTTCATATTTTCTCTCCCGCATATGAAAGCAAGACAATAAGCTCAATCTCCTGGTGTTCATTTATTTTTCTCGGCTGTTGATTTGGCTGCCTTCCACCATGTGGTGACAGTCACCAGAACTGGGGAACTTTTATAACTGCAACAGCTGTTTATGGGATTAGCCCAGGAAACAGAAAACAAAACTTTCATTGAGAGGCAATAATAATACACTGTGGTTACCAAAAGGCCACTGCATCGTACTTCTTAGGGCTGCTTTCAGCAAGCCCAAGAAAAGAACAAAAACACTGGTCTATGAATTGTTCCCACCAATTACTTTGTGGGCAGCTACTCTGAATAACCCGGGGTCACGCTTCTAAAATAAAATAAATGCTGATAAGAGAGGAGTACCATTGGAAGAGACATATCATGCCAAATTGTGACATTATTTTATCCTTCAAAAAGGGATGGTTGGCCTAATCTTATTAACTTATCAAATTAAGGTACATTGAGCTTTGTTTTATTTAGAAAAAAATGAAAAAAAAATGTAGTGGAAACTCAACATTTTGTGCCAAATGTTGACGTTTGGAATTTTGACAGGTATACAGCATGTTACCTGTCAGCTACTTACCTGTGCAACATGACATTATGAATAAGCCATTCCACACCCTTCGTGCAACTGTCATGAGGTCATAAGGAATCCCTTTCAGACCCTGGAATGCTGATGGTCCACTTAAAAGGAAGCTATTCATCTGTCTAATTCAGAGTTTCTCAACCTTGGCAGCTTGAAGATTTCTGGACTTCAACTCCCAGAATTCCTCAGCCAGAATTCCCTTTGCTGACTGGGGAACTCTGGGAGTTGAAGTCTACACATCCTCAGGTGGCCAACATTGCAAAATGCTGGTCAAATTATTTTAAAGAACACTACTTTTCGGAGTGTGAGACGCACTTCACCCCTCCTAAAAGTGGGTGAAAATTGCAGTGTGTCTTATGCACCAAATGTTGCTGAAGACCTGCCCACTCCCAGCCCCAATCCTTTTCAGCCTCTGCTCGTTGCATTTTCAGCCTCCGCGCACCCCATTTCTGGCCTCCATGCATCGCATTTTCAGCCGGTTCCAGGCAGTGGGGATCAGCAGCGGTGAATGGGCTGCAGCAACGGTGAGTGGGCCGCGGCAAACAGGCCATGTCAAATTGGCCACGGCAGCAGCAAGCAGGTTGCAGCGGCTAATGGATGGTGGCGAATGGGCCACAGAGGCAATGAACAAGATGCAGCAAATGCTAGAAGGCAAAGGCAAATTTTTGTTTCTTGTTTCTTGTAGATAAGTGCGTCTTATACTCCAAAAAATACGGTATCTCTCTTATTATGTGTCATGTGTGTCTCACATGTCAGTCTATCTGTCAGGACTATAGCCATGTTCCTTTTGGATATTTGGCCTGCCACACTTCTATTCTACTATGCTGTTTCTATAGTGGGGAATTGGGAGGGGGGATAGTACGGAGTAGAATGTTATGTAGCCAAAACAAAATTCCTTTATAGAAAGCCAAGATCATCCTTTGTCTTGACATCTCTGCACTTGACTGGAACTGGATGGGTGGAACTGCCAGCATGGCAGTGGGAGATTGGACCACGTGATGAACTGGTGGGTGTGGGGGGGAAGATCATGAACTTTTAACTTGGGTGGGGAAAACTGAGAAGCTTCAGATTCAGGTTCTCCCAGATGTGCCAGCACGGCTCTCTTAATAAATTGGAACTTTGAGCAGTACTTTGCCTTGGACTCTGGTTTAATTTTGGATGCTATCTGGAACGCTGACACTATCGTTCAGATGGCTCATCCAATCTTTATTCCCCGAAGGATCCCAACACTGCGTTGAACACAGACCAACAAAACTTACAGAGTTGTGCGCTCTGCCCAGAAGATTTCAGCAACAGCTTCAGTTCAAAGAGAACCAAGGCCACATGCACAGCGTGGCAACGCAAACGTTCAGTACGGAAAAGGAAAGCGATGGCTGCTTCGAACTGGGCCGTGAGGAACAAGACTTGGAAGTAAAGGAAGGGCTGCTGGTTCACGGCAAAATGCGATTCACCTGAAGGGAAAAAAGCACAAGGGAAGGATGATTTCACAGCTGTTCTTCAAGGATGCAGGGGTCCCTTGTCCAAAAACAGATCGGGAAAGCAGAAATGTTGCTCAATGGTTTATTTTATTGGTAGAGGTCATCCTTGACTGATGACCACATTTTAGCTCAGAGCTTCTGTTTCTAAGCCAAACATTTCTGAAGTGATTTTTTTGCCCCACTTTACAACCTTTTTTGCCACGGTTGTTAAGTGAATCACTGCAGTTGTTAAGTTAGTAACTCGGTTGTTAAGGGAATGTGGCTTCCCTCTTCACTTTGCTTGTCAGAAAGTCGCAAAAGGAGACCACCTGACCCCAGGATACCGCAATCGTCATAAATACAGACCAGTTGCCAAGCATCCGAATTTTGATCACGTGACCAGGGAGATGCTGCAACGGTCGTAAGTATGAGAAACAGTCATCAGCCACCTTTTTTTTCCAGTGTCATCATAACTTCAAACAGTCACTAGATGAATGGAATACCTATGTTCTGGTTTTCTTTTCTTTTTTCTTTATTTTTTTAAACATAAATATCATCTTTGCAACATTTCTACATCGTTCAGCATCCATTATACTCCTATTATCCGTACATATATATACCTCTGTCTGTCTGTCTGTCTGTGTCTGTCCGTCCATCCATCCTATATGTCTGTCTGTCTGTTATGTCTGTCTGTGTCTGTCTGTCTGTCTCTCTCTCTATCATCTATCTATCTATCTATCTATCTATCTATCTAATGTGTCTGTCTGTCTTTCTATCTATCAATCATATGTCTGTGTCTGTCTATCTATCTATCTAATATGTCTGTCTGTCTGTTTTATATGTCTGTCTCTGTCAGTCTGTCTGTCTGTCTGTCTGTCTATCTATCTATCTATCTATCTATCTATCTATCTATCTTATATGTCTGTCTATTTGTCTGTCTGTCTGTCTGCCTACCTACCTACCTATGTTTGTCTGTCTGTCTATTTTTACACATTTTTCTTATATCCTTCTATGTACATATATTTCTCTTATACTTCTTATTCAGTACTATTTTATATACACTCCACCTTACATTTCCCCCCTCTTGTTAATTCTGCAGTTTTATGATATTTTCTAATTTCTTAATCTTCTCCCCCCTCCCCTTTATTGTTTTCTTTCTTCCAGCCATTGTACCATAAATTCCATACTGAGTAATACTCAAGATTCTTCTTTGCCTTCTGGTTTTCTATCCTGGGCATCCCTCGATGAAAATTAACAAATGACCCAAGTATCAACAAAATCATCAATCTACATTTGAAGGGGAGAGGTGGACCAATTTCCCTACAGCATAACCTTAACGCAATGTGAGAGAAAATTCTTTCCTTAACATTAGGAAGGGTTTGTTTTTTTTTTTTTTAATGATTTAAAATTCTTGACACTTCCCAGAAGCCTGACACAGCATCTTAATACCTGGACAGATTTAACAGGAAAACTACAGAACAGGTGGCAGGACAGATGTAATCATAAACATTTCTTAAATATTACTGCTAAGAGAATAGTACCAGTCTGGCTTTTGAAGAAAAACCACAAATTGGCAGTTTCTGAGTCTTTACTGAAGCCAAGATGTTCATACAAGAACACTTACTTTGACACATCATGTCAGTTTATTGAAGATATTCATTTTTAAAAGTCCCAACACCAGTTCTATTCAAGATCTCAGATCACCTTTCTGCATAATTGAGTTTATTTTCAGAAATCTCCAGTTACTGTCCCTAGCCAGTGGTGGGCTTCAAATAATTCAACAACCAGTTCTCTGCCCTAATGACCATCTAGGTAGGTGGGGCTCGGTGGTCATGTGACTGTGTGGGCGTGGCCAACTCAACGTCACTCACGTCGATGGGTGCTTTGCTTTAACTGTTACAATGTAACAGGGGGTTAACCGGAGAGGCAGTTTCTGTAAGCAGGGCAATAAAGATTAGACTAGAAACCACACCAGAATGTTTCCTTCCTGCCTTCCTTACAGGATTAGCCTGTAAATTGAAAAAAACCCTGTAAGTGGAAAAAAAACAAAATAAGATTTCTTCCAACAGCCGAACTGCTTAGAAAGTTAAAAACTGGTTCTCCTGATTAGGTGCAAACTGGCTTAATCCCACCACTGTCCCTAGCTGAATTTACCGTAATCTTCAAGCAGTTGTTTCTGGAATTGGGACAAAGTCAGCCTGTCTTGGGGTGCGCTAGAACTGTTCTCGTCAAAGCATACTTGATTCAGCTAGAAAAAGAGGTCATCCTTGACTGATGACCACATTTTAGCTCAGAGCTTTTGTTTCTAAGCCAAACATTTCTGAAGTGATTTTTTGCCCCACTTTACAACCTTTTTTGCCACGGTTGTTAAGTGAATCACTGCAGTTGTTAAGTTAGTAACTCGGTTGTTAAGGGAATGTGGCTTCCCCCTTCACTTTGCTTGTCAGAAAGTCGCAAAAGGAGACCACCTGACCCCGGGATACCGCAACCATCATAAATACAGACCAGTTGCCAAGCATCCGAATTTTGATCACGTGACCAGGGAGATGCTGCAACGGTCGTAAGTATCCCTAGCTGAACTTACCGTAATCTTCAAGCAGTTGTTTCTGGAATTGGGACAAAGTCAGCCTGTCTTGGGGTGCGCTAGAACTGTTCTCGTCAAAGCATACTTGATTCAGCTAGAAAAAGATAGAAAAAGTAACTTGGGCATCTCTCTTTCCTTTCCCACGCATGCAATACATTTTTTCAAAAGTGGAATGGGCCTATGGAAAGCTACAACACTGGATGGAGAGTACCAGTTGGAGGAGCTGGCAGCAAGGTCTGGCAAAAACTGGGAAGTATGGTAATCATGGAATAGACTTCACGTGGGTACAACAAGATCCAGAGGCACTCTGAAGAAATGGGGCTATCCAGTGGCTTCTGCCCTTTGCGATTGTGGTGACATGCAGAAAACAACACATGTGTATTTATGTCCTTTGTGCTCTGATCAGTGTCACACCTCAGGACTCTTTGGGAGTGTGACAGAATGCAATTTATGTTGCTAGTTTCTGGCCAAGTTTCTGTTTAACTTGTACATTTTTTGATCTTGTATTTTACATTTGTGTGAAGAGAGATTTCTTAAAACAAACCAATAATGACTTAGAAGGATAAAATTCTAGTTACTGATGAAAATAACTAGAATGATTCCAGTGTATTCGGTACCTGGTGCTCCAGGTAGGATCCAGTACGCCCGTACCAGGGCATACAGCCTGCAACCCACCACTGGTGTGTGTCTCCTGGCACACAGGTGGCAAAGTTATCTCTTGAAAGAGGGGGAGAGAGAGGGAGAGGAGGAGAGGGGGAGAGAGAGGGAGAGGAGGAGAGGGGGAGAGAGAGGGAGAGGAGGAGAGGGGGAGAGAGAGGGTGAGGAGGAGAGGGGGAGAGAGAGGGAGAGGAGGAGAGGGGGAGAGAGAGGGAGAGAGAGAGACAGACAGACAGAGAGACAAAAAGACAGAGAGAGAGGCATGGCCAAGGAATTTATGTTCAGTCTCTGGGCAGATGGACAGAAGTTAACCCATGCTCGGACTCTCCAAGCAGAGCACAAGAAAAGCTGATTACCTTCAGCCAAAGATAATCTTCCGTTTTATCTGCAACTTCACTGTGGTTATCGGCAATATCGCACCGGCCTATGATACAATATACAGCTCTTTTGTAAGGGTCGGTGTTGTTTCTCAGAGCCCGTCGGTAATGGAGGCGAAGTTTGTTCTCGGTGGCAGGAGAAAGCCTACAATTTTAAATAAGAGAAGCAGAAACTTGAGATGTCTTCAAAACAGTCAAATCTGGATTTTTTTTTTCTCAAAGTAGCTACCCAATACTTCAAAAGTGGTCATTTCCAAATGCATGTTGGAAGTGTAAAAACAAAGAAGGGACCATTTATTATCTATGGTGGACATGTGATAAAGCAAAATTGGAGTATGATCTATCTTTTCATACAGAAAATCCTGAAAAAATGGAGACAAAGTATGAAACCAGAACTTTTCCTCTGGGCCTTAATGGAAAAAGAACAGGAGAAAAAGTCTGGAACTTTGTTACTACAGTAAAACCTCTGGTCACGACCATAATTCATTCCATAATTTTGGTCACAAACCGATTTGGTTGAGACCTGAACCTAATTCTGGAAATTTGGCGCTTACAAAAAAAATGATGTGGAACTCAGCAGGTTATGAGCAGTTCTGGGGAACTAATAGCGGAAATTTTGAGTAGTTCAGAGAACCGGTAAATATCACTTCTGGTCCCGCCCCCATCTATTCTCTGCCTCCCGAGTCCCAGCTGACCGGGAGGGAATGGGGACTTTGCAGTATCCTTCCCCTGCCACGCCCACCAAGCCACGCCCACCAAGCCATGCACACAAAACCGGCAGTAAAAAAATTAGAATTCCACTAGTGCGTGGAAGGGGAAATTGGCCACACGCTAAAAAGTGAATGTTTTGGTCGGAACCCGATTTGGTCATGGTCAGAAGCGTTCATGACCAGAGGTTCTACTGTATATATGTTGATAACAGCAAGATTATTGTATGTGCAAAAATGGAAGGACATTTTGATTTCTACTCTACAAGAATGGTTGCCGAAGCTGATGGGAGTCAGCTGAAATGGCAAAATGGACTACTTTGCTTAAAGAAAAGAACGTAAGTACTTTTGTTTCCACATGGAAACCGCTTCTGAACTTCTTGCTTGATGTCGAAAAGAATGAAACTTTGACTCTGGGTTTTGTAGATTAGGCTGATAGATTTTTGTAGGAATGACTGGTTTATACTATTATGGTAAAACAAAAAGTTGTGATTGTTCTTAATGCTGTATTCTACCCTGTTTCCCCGAAAATAAGACTTCCCTAGATAATAAGCCCAATCGGGCTTTTGAGCGCAGGCGCTAAAATAAACCCTCCCCCCAAAATAACCCCCCTGAACATATTGCAACACAGCAACAGCCATGAGGTGATCACACTCACTGCCTCCTGCACCTCAAAAATAATAAGGCCTCCCCAAAAATAAGGTCAAGTACTTTGGGGGGAGGGTGTCAAAAGAAAGTAAGACCTTGTCTTATTTTCAGGGAAACATGGTGCTGTAGCAGAGAGTCGTAAGTCAATGCTTTTTTTCCTTTCTTTTTTTCAGTGATTTTTTTCAGAGTGATGCCATCACTCTGCTAAACAACTAATTCCCACAACATTGTAAATTAATTTACTAACTGTATTATTATTATTATTCTCTTCCTTCCCATTACCCATCTCTTCCCACTTATGACTATAACCATATTGCTTGTATCTTTTAATTTATATTGTTTTTATTTGTCTCCTAATACAATTTGATTGCTTATTAGTAACCTTGACCTATCACTAAGTGTTGCATTTTTTTCTTCTTGATGAATATTTCTTATTCTTCTTATGTACACGGAGAGCCTATGCACCAAAGACCAATTCCTTGTGTGTCCAGTCACACTTCGCCAATAAAGAATTATATTCTGTTTCTTTTTCTTTCCTTACCCTCCCTCACTTTCCCTTGCCCCCTCCCCATCCCTGCCCTTTTATTTGCTTTTGAATTTTGTATTTTATAACACTTTATAACCTAATAAAAAAGTGATATATATAAAAAAGTAGCCTTTCTGAGCCAAGCAGCTTTCCTGTGACAGAAATACCGTTTTTGACGCCTTTTTGCTGACTGAATACTGCCGCTCATTTATTTTATATTGCAGAAACAGTATTCACAGTATTTTATATTGCAGAAACTGACCTAATAATATAACTTCAGTAATCCAAATTCAGAGTTGTCACATGGATCGAAAGAACAGTTCCAAAGAACCTCCCACCAGCCTAATGTAGCTTCACACTCAGAAAGAGTGCTCAATTTTAAAAATAGATATGTTCCATTTGAAGGGGGGAAAATAAAAATGCATTTTTTTTCCCAAATGGCTGCACCTTCTGTGAATCCCAACTGCTTCAGAATCATTCGTTGAAGGCAGTGTTTTCTCAACCATGGACACTTGATGATGTCTGGACTTCGACTTCCAGAATTCCCCAGCTAGGGAATTCTGGGAGCTGAAGTCCACACCAGAGGTGGTATTCTAACAGTTCAGACCGGAATTTCAGCTCCGCCCACCCACACCCGACTTTATGGCATCCCATTTAGGCCCTTTTTTTTTTGCCAAAAGCGCATGCAAGGACGGATCACATGCTAGCACGCCCACACGGTGACAATTGCGAACCGGTAGGGAAGGGAAGTGTATACCACCCCTGGTCCACATATCTTTAAGTGGCTATGGTTGAGAAACACTGGTTTAACATACCAAGCATCTTCTGCACGACTTGAAAACTTGAAGTTGATTTTGAAAGGCGAGCAGAAAGTTCCAACCAGAATTCGGATTTTCAGTGGAATTAGCTCTTCTGCTTCCCCTCACCCCCTGGCATTCATACTTTATCCTGGTCTCTTCTGGCATTACCCCAGTACCTTTTGTCTTTGCTGTGCATGTACTCCTGGAACCAAGTTTTGAAATCTCCCAGCTGGTGCTGACCTAAGTTGATCACTTGCATGGCTGCCATTAAATCCCCGCAGCGCATGCAATAGTAAATGATGGCCCAGACAGGATGGCCTTCCACTTCCCCGTCCTAAAATGATACAAGCAGAAAAAAAATGTCCAGAGATTTGACTTGTTACAGAGAGTCCTTGACTTACGACTACAATTGAGCCCAATATTTCGGTTGCAAAGAGAGGCAGCTGTTAAATGAGCTGTGCTCCAGTTTACAACCTTTCTTGCTACAGTTGTTGTTGAATGAATCTGGCTTCCCCATTGACATTGCTTGTCAGAAGGTCGCAAAAGGAGATCAGGTGACCCAGGGACCCTACAACCATCATAAATATGAGACAGTTGCCAAGTGGCTGAATTTTGATCATGTGACCCTGGGGATGCGGCAATGGTTGTAAGGGTGGAAATAGTCATGTCACTTTTTTCAGTGTTGTTGGTCACTGTTCTGACCGAGGCTTCCCAAGAGCATGAAGCAACTCCTGACCAAAACCCTTTTATTAATTGACTGTGAATTCTGCTCATTCACATCCAGCAAAGTCTTTCAAGGGAGGATTTACAGTCACAGACCTTATCTGGCTTGGAGAGCTGACAGGCCGATATCTGCAAAACTTGGCAAGGAGTCTCAGAGAGTCACGAACCAATTAAGCAAACTAATTGTCTCCTGCAAACTCAACTCCCCTTTCACTCCTCTTTTATTTCCTCTGGGAGGGGCCGTTCATTGTTCACCTATGGCCTTACTCCCAAGTTGACCCTTGTTCTTTAGCTGTTCCCTTTGTTTGGCAACTCTGCGCATGGGCACACTGGGATCAAGCTCCAGCTGTTCTTCTGCCTCACTGATGTCTGACTCTGAAGGCAGCTGATAACTGGCATACAGCTCTGGCCCCCTCTCTGCCTCTGACACAGAGCCCTCATCTGAGCCTTCCCCAGACTCCAGGACTGGCCCATGTCCCCCCCCCCCCCCCCGCAAACCTCCTTGCTGTCTGAATCTGCTGTCAGCTCCGCAGACCGCTGGCAGGCCACAACAGTCACTAAATGAATTGTTGTAAGTCAAGGGCTGCTATATTGTAGCAAAGACCTTGAAAGTAGAAGATAGGAAACACATGTTTAAAATCTAAGTGGTACGTACAATTGACCGAAGATCCCTCTGTATAAAAATAGGTCTTGCATACCGTTAAAAAAATACTCTTTGTGATATTCAAATATTGTCTGCCTCTTAGAAAAGGTGCTTTATTCTATGTGTACGTATTTTTAGACATTATATCTGCATATTCATGAATGCAAATTTCATCT